>NW_009718657.1:15234-34967 GCF_000703405.1 Apaloderma vittatum | reverse complement strand
TGCTGACTTCATTATTTTGCAATCCCAGCACTGAATGTAATTATAATATATTAATCACAGAGAAACAAATGGTAAACTGTCATATATTTCTGGCCAAAAGAGAGTATATATATTTTCTGTGTAGACAAAAAGGAAAACTATTTCTAACATTTACCTAAACTGCCATAAATGAGCAATTGAAAAACAAATATTTATCCTTTGTTATACAGTCATACTTCCCAAGAATACTCAGTGATGTTAACTGGCGGTCAATTGAGGCTACTTTTCGGTTAATGAGTATTTTTTTCTTAACATCAATGTAATTGTGATAAGTCTTTAAGAATCAGTTCTATTTCTAACTTGACTCAAGTTAATGCAACTCCAAATGTGTAAGTAAATGCAGAATTCATCCATCATGATTTATGTGTACCTAAGAAGTTCCATGCTTTAACATATCCTTTTGCGTAGAAGAAAATCATGCATCAAAAGGTTTGGAAGACTCAGTATCCATCGGATTGTAAAATTAGTGTTTTGGACTGCTGCATAGATGGATTCTTTTTTCTTTTACATAGCGGAAAAATGGAATGCAAATTCTTGGGTACATACCTAAGTACAAAACTTGCTGACATGCGGGCCAACAAACTCAATTTAGAAAACATAAACTACTTTGTCTCGCAATTCAAGTGTTTCGGTGTTTTGTTCTGTTTTTTTTTCTTGCTAGCTGATACTCTAAATTAAGAGATGGCCTCCACATTTCTTTGGGTTACCACTTTCTGTATTCTCTGTACTGCTAACAGTGAACAGATTATTTTTCTTTTAGTGAAATATATTGCCTTTAACAAAGCTGCCACTAATGTGTTTTTAAAAGGATATTAATGACCAGTATAGCAGCACTCTCCTCTCAAGGATCAATCATTGAAATTGTATAAAGAACCTAGTCTCCCCACCCTGCAGGTTCGATCATAAACACGCTTCTGAGCATGGCTCTCCCACAAAGCATTTACTTCTATTGCACCGTATGTTCTAAGGTCCTTTAAATTCCTAAACTGAGGGATGTCTGATCAACTCACCTCCCCTTAGGGTAGCCCTAAAATCTGCTTTGCTTTATTGCTTTTCAATGCAATAATGCATGTGACAGTGGAATAAAATGATTTTTCCAATCCTGCTAGCATTTTGGGTAGCCTCTTCCCTAAATTCTAAGTGATAGAAAAATCATTCATGTCAGCCACTTTACCAGAAAAGAATAATGAAAGATGACACATTGGGTCAGAGCTGGTAAATGAGAAATAAAGGGGATTTTTTTTCCCCTGCTCTGAAACACTTTTTTTAGTGAAGTAGAAGAAACATATTTCAATAATATAAATGCTGGATATGTAGTGACAGTACTATTTTGTTATTGTTTGTTTTTCAAGCAACATAATTTTTCTAAAATCATAAAATACTGCATTTTAACTGGAATGAGTACAAAAAGTACTTAAATTCTTAATCCCGGGTGTGTTTTCTTAATTGCATAGTAATTTTTTTTTTTTTACATTTTCCTGGCACATTTTTTAAAATAGTATAGAGTTGTTTGGAAGTGTCTTTTGAGAGATGTTTCACGAAGTTTCTCTACGTTCAGTCTGTCAGTAGAATCAGACACTGACAGCCTTACACAACTTCAGAATTGCAAAGGGCATGCAAACCTAATCCAATTCTACTACACATTAAAATGACCACACCTGCTCTTTTTTATTGCTAGAAAACATTAAATGAATGGACCAGTGAAGTGGTCTAATTTTTTTTTTTTTCAATGAGGATAGGGATATTTACACTGAAGATTTTCCAGTAAGGAAAGGTGCTTTCCACTGTGAAGCATTTAATGAATTCTTGCCAATTTTTAATAGGTTTCTCCCCTTCCACATTGATAACTTTTTTGGCTCTTTCTTTAGTTAACCCTAAAACATTTTCTTCACAATCGCATGCCCAAAGGCAGACAGTAGTTAGGTAGGTGACTCCCTGCTACTATGAAACACAGAAGATTAAAAATGAGGCAAGGAGAGAGAGAAACATTTCAACTGCCCATCTGAAGCTGCAACACTATTTGGATCTCCCGATCATCCTGCTTCGTGTGTCACAGAGTTTTTCCAGTTCTATTTTACCTTGCTTGAAACAGAAAAGTCAAGAGCAAGCGCAGCACCGGTTACTTACTCAATCGTGTTCCTGTCCACTTTTCCTGTCATATTAATGCCATAGAACTGCTGCATGGCAGCTATAGCTGATTGCATGGTTTCTGCAGAGCGCAACACCGACATTCGGGGGTCAGTTGGTGGAAGGTAGCCATACTTTTGTAACCATACCTGCAATGACAAGTGCAGCGGCTATTAAATAGAAATTAGAGGTAAATAAAAAATGCTCCCTAGTAATTAGTTTTGTACCATATATAATGAAGCTTCTAATTAAACAAGTATAAGTCCTGTCATTTTGGGCTGTGTTTTTGGTTGGTTGGTTGGTTGGGGTTTTTTTGGCAGTGAAGACACTAGCATTTTTATTTCATCTCATTTATTAAAGTTTTTGCTGTTTTAAGACTTACAATGTTTTCTACCCAGAAGCCAACTCTCTTTATTATCTGAAACTGTCTGTTTCAATTATTTATCTAACGTATTTATTTACTTGAAGTTACAACTTAAGCACCTAACCCTAGCTCCAGGCACTTCAAGACTTTTTTTAAAGCAGATAAAATATAAAATCGATAATATATGCCAGATATCATTGACTGTCCACACAGTACATAATAATCTTCATCAACTACAATTATAAATCCATAATAGCTCTCACATAGTAACACTATATTGTTATCATCTCTCAAAGAATAAGCAAGAGAGCTGGGGAGACAGTCAGCTTTCTGAGAAGAATACCAAAATCACATACTTATAGGCAAAGCAGGTGGTCAGGAGATAGTGAAATAGCAGAATCTGTTCCCACTTACAGGAAACTCCCTGATAAGAGGATCTTCCTTTTTAAATCAAGATGGATTTAATGCCAACTGTGCTCTTAATGGTGTGGAAGTGAGAGGGAGAAGGCATGGTCCAAATACCTGAAAGCTTTATGGATTAAAGCCAATATCTTGGAAAAACCCTAGTGAAGATTGGAACTACTCACTAGAATGAAAGGTATATATATTGCCAAGCTATAAGACAGTTAAATGGTTTTGCCGCAGCTTCACTCTCCCCAGTAACAAAGCACTTTTGACCTCATAAATCTGATCTTCTGTTCTTTAAAAAATGAATTAACAGATTTTAAAAAAAATTGTTTAGCCACTTCTTTCAAACATATCACATCCCAGTTCACAGATTCTGAAACATTACATCAATGAACGCTATCCACCCACGCTCCCCTTACAGTGTGCTGTGGGCTCTGTCTGCCTTATACTACACTTCTGGGTTTTTTATCCGGTTATACAGAGCCTAACACCAAACTGCGTAGTCTGCAGTTTTCAGCCTTCAGTTTAGCTTGCAGCGTCCACCCAACTCAGTTCTGCAGTGAGTTAACCATGCAGGTGGTGCCCTCCTCCTCTATAGACCCAGTGAAGAGCCTCAAGATGGATGAAATAATTGCTGTGGTTCACTTTACTAACACTGAACATATATTATAGGTGAACATTGGCTTAGTGTAAATAAAAGATCAAACTGCTACTAAAGATAGGGGAAATCTTCAGGTTATGAGTTCAGATATTTCTAGTTCACATAGGTCTACCTTCCCATAGTGCAGTTCAGACACAGGCTCAGTGTTTGTGAACTCCATACTACAGGGAGGTACAGTACAGACAGGATTAAGACCCAACCTAACCTCTTTCACCTTCACAGTATCTCTGTATAGAGAAGCCATTCAGAAAAAGAACAGAATTTTGTTTAATAGATAGGAAGATGCTCTTATCTTCAGTATAAAGGAATTGCTACAGTCAGTATCTACATCCAACTTCACATACTCCTGACTTCTTGCACTTTTCAGCTTCAGGGGTGAACTTGTGAACAGTAAGTTTGTGCTAGATTTGGATCATCACATGCATAATTTAATTTATATGTTACTTTGCACAAGAAATATGGGTTTCCTTCCATTATTGGAAGATAGCTCTGGAAGGTCAGCTAGAGCTGGAAGGCTGGTAAAAGCAATGCAGTATCACAAAAGAAGTCCGTGGAAGAAAGGCATATGTTTGACACAGGGTGGGCCAACTTCAATGTATAGAGTCCCTTTTAATTAATTACTTACAATGAGTACATTTAAGGGTGAGGTTATTTTAAGATTCATCTTCTCAAGCCAGTGATATTAAAACAAATGATTAGTCAGAGAAGAAAAATAATTCTGAGCAGCATATCACTGTCATCTAAAATGATAGCACCTTGCCACCTGATCAACAAGAATTTGGTACACAGACACAGAGGAGGGCTTTTCATGAAGCTCTCTTTCAGGCACTAAGGGCCCACAAAATTGCTTGGTAGGCCCATGAGGCGACCTGTTGCCACTTTAAACCATCCTTACTGTGTCATAATTGGAGAGAGAGGTATGGGGTTACAAGTAAACAAATTTACATTCAGATGTCTGAATCAGAAAAGCTGTTACGAGAGGGACAGACAATGTAGCTTGGGGAGAACTGCTCATGGGAGAAGTGGAGGAAGGACAAACTGGAATCTAGAAGAAGAGCCACTGCAGATGCAGTAGAGGAAACAAGAGATGGTTCTTAAACAGCAGGAGAGGACAGTGTAGCCTTTCTCCGTCTAAAAAGACAAGTCAAACACAAGTTAAACACAGGATGCCTGACAGTCACTTACTATCTGAGTAAAGGAAGCAGGCCACTGAGGCATTCCCTCAGCCTTCAAAACAGAAACTAGAGGAGATAGTCAATATACCAGAAAGTCAGATGACACTAAAAGCAAGTTTCTTTTTTTTTTTTGAAAAATTGACCTCAAAGAGTAATAACCAGTGAATGTCTGAGAGCTAGTCTTCTTTCCTGGTGAGAAAGGCTGAGACAACAAATGTGGTTTCTGCTGCATTCCTCGGACTCCTCAGTTTTCTACTAACAAATTTTGAAGCATCTTAGCTCAGTCTTCCAAATACCTTAAATATGCCCCTCAAATTCTGTTGTGCATAATCCAATCCTGGGAAGAATGGAGGAGAAACTTAATTTCAAAACTAAGTCCAAAATATATAGGTGGGTAAAACAACAAGGAAGGAAAAGGTTCAGAATGACACAGACACAGCAGGACAACAAAGGAAAATAGTTTTCTCACAGCCTTGTATTTTTGAGGAAACTTAATAAAGAAATTATGATCACAAGAATGTGCCTCTCCTCCTTTACTGAAATTGCATGACTTTCTGCCTTAATGCACTTCAGCAATTACACTGCGATGCTGGCGAGCCATCTATCATCCTGAGGAACTCATCTGTCTTTGAACAAGGAAATAATGAAGAAGATCTGTGTAATGTCTATATGCCAACAGAGACTCTTTGCACAGTGATATTTCCCATTCTGCTATATGGTTTAGGAAGATAAAATACTGCTGCTTCAAGTGAGGTTTTTGGGTAAGACTTTCTTGTCCTGCAGCAGGATGAAAGTCATGAATACCTCTCATAGCAACCACAGAAAAACACAGCTGGAAGACAATGGCTTCCACCACTTCCCTCTCTATTACAGTGCTTTACCATCCCACTGCTGTGAAGTTTGCCTTCAATTTGAATCTCCCTTACTATAATTTAAGCCTGTAACTTCTCATTTTACCTGCTACAGGTGAGAGGAACTGATTAGTCCTTTCCCTTCTGTAGCAGGCTTTTATGTATTTGAACTCACTTATATGAGTCACTCTTTCTCATCTTTTTTAAAATAAACTAAGGAATCTAAAATCTATCTTTACTAAGCATCTGCTTTCACTAGATTTGTATGTTAATTCCCATTGTTAGCCTATTAACAAACACTGGAGTTCAGCTGAAGTGTTTGGAGTACTTCACAAGAACATGGACACTGAAACAATTCATTTGGGGAAAAAAACAAAACAAAACAAAAACCACAATCCAAAAAGCCAAACAAACCAGAAATAAAATTAGACTCAAGATATTTTTTCTCACTAGTCGAACTTCAAAGCTTATGTCCTATTTACCTATACATTTTAAAATTACAAAACCATGCTTTGTACATGCTTTTTCCACCAGAAACATTCCTTCACCATAATTCCACCTTCTGTTTTCATAACAGTGAGAAAGAAGATAAATCAAACCCATTGGTTTTGAAAACTGTAGAGATGCTAGGAGTTTGCTGGGGGCTTGCCACTTCTGCAGGAGTCTGTGGAACCTGTAAGTGCTCAGCACGAAAGCTGTATCACCTTCTAGATGTCAGATGTCATTGACTAAATGCCTAAGGTTTGTGGGGTTTTCTGCTATGAAAAGCTCTTTTCATTTTAGTTTGCAACTGCTACTAATGCTATGCCATACAAATCATCTGCCTATGGAACAGATAGCACTTTGCCACATGGCTGTATGTTTGTCTACTGTAAAAGATAAAGCAAGGGCTAACTTAAAGTGTACTAAATACACCAATGGATGTCAATCGTTCAGAGATGTTCTAGTTTTGGAAGAAAGATACCTCTTAAAAGCAGTACGCTGACACCAAACTGTTACTAAGAACAAACAAAACTCATATGTCATCATTAAAGATTAAGCAAGAATATTATAAAGATAATCAGAAATTCAGAGAGTTTACTGATTTCTAGGATGGAAGTTATCAACAAATTATTAATGTTCTTGGATGGCAGCACACAGTAAAAGCTACAGTACAATGATGTTCTGTGAACCTGAAAGCCTAGTAAATCAAACACTCTAATAAAGCATGGATCAAAAAAATTTCATAAACACCTCCAGCAGCACAGCTGCATATCATTATTATTCATGTATTCCTGTTCCTTTTTTAGATTTGATCATGCAAACAAAATTCCTATCCGTGAAATTTTATAATTTCAAAATATTTTGACTTTTGCTTTTTAATAAACTTCCACCAAAGACACTAGAAGTGAAATGATTAAAAATGTCTGAGTAATTCAGGGGATTTATATTTTCTAAAAGCATATATTTAAGAATCTAGCTTGCAATGATCACCATAGGATTTACCAGTTCATGAAAAGACTTCTACTATGTAATGGATAAATAAACTAAGCCCAGAATTAGTGTCTATACTACGAGGTCCTTTCTTCATCTAGGCCAATTAATCATGGCTCATGGTGAGGTTTAGTTGCCTAACTATTGTAGCTAATACTGACTTTTCAGTGACAACTTGATAGCCATATAGATAGTAGTGTTTACACAGAGCTTTATAGGCAACCTTCTGCGATTTCTCCTACCTCATTTCTCTAATGCTATCAGTTCCTCATTGGTGATGCTTTCTCTTTTTAACAGAGGACACTGATATGAATTTACAGAATGAGTATATTGTGTATGGTATCTATCTAGTGGGATAAATACTTCCAAAAAAAAGCATCTAACAACAACAGATAGTCAAGAAGAGCCTAACTTAGTCTATCAGAAATGTCCACTGAATGAGAAGAATGATGGTAGGTAATATAATAGCCTAACGGTTATGATTTTTTTTGCTACCTATCATTGTAATTTGAGATAACTAATCCTTAACAGCTGAAAAAAGAACCTGCATGTTCAGAATACATTAAACTGGAACGGTTGGAAGCTCACAAACAAAACCACTTGGAAATTGTAGGAAAGACCTTAAATAGAAGGAATCATTTTCAGACCAAGTAACTTTGTTTGTCATTATAAACATGTCAAAAAGTTGCAAAATAACAACTTGTAAAATCTATTTCTTTAACAACCTAAACTAGAAAGTGACTAACTCCTTTCCTTCTGAATTACTGTGACAACTCCCCAAATACAATTTAGAGCTAGTATTGGCACAGTCTTAGACACAATAATAACTATAATCTTTACTGTTAATTACAGATTTTGTAATGAGGACTTAATTCAGAAAGGTCTGTGGTATGTCTAGGTTGCAGACTGCACTATATGAAATACTTAGATGCAGCATCAAAAGTAGCAGAGTTGAGCTCACAGAGTGACAAAGAGGAGGTTACATCAGGCCTCGAATTCAGTGTTGCGGCAGCTATATAGTTCAAAATTATTGAGGCATCTTCACTGTTCTAATATGTATATGCTTATAGTTTTTTTCTATGTTAGGGCTACAAAATGAATGTGAAACTGCACATTCATATTATATAAGCCCCCGATAACACAAAACCAGATTTACAATACATGATCTTGTATGTCCCTTCTCACATGATTTCAGGAAAGTGGGGACAGAGTCTGGAATTTCCTCTTGTGATTGTATGGTGCCTGAGATAACTTTTAAAGGAAGCTCGCATTCCCAGTCAGAGGTAACTACACTGCAAGAATCAAGACTGCAGCCCAAGGCCAGAAGCTCTGCCTGGTCGGTGACTTGAACCAAACTCAGAGAGTCCAAGGAGTGGGAAAAGTAAAAAGGCAGAACATATTCAAAACTGTTTGCTGATTTCCTCTCATTTATAATTCAAGTTTAGTTTAAATATCCTAATTCCTTTGCTTTACTGTCACACTTGTGCACAGAAAAAACAATGTAGCTTGAGAGCAGCAAGAGTGTAAGGTGTAAATGAGCAGCCAAAGATCACAAGGACAGAGTCCCAGGCAGGGAGACCTACCAGTAATTGGCGGATGAGGGATCCGCAATTAACATTTTGCTTGAGAGACTGAAATACACTTGGAACAAGGATCAGATACTACCTAGCTCCAAAGGCACGAGTTACATTGATCATTCACTACTTCTACTGAGTGCCTGTACCGACAGTGGGCTAGTGTTATAACCACTATGACACAAATCCTTGCCCTGGAAAGAGACTCTGTACCTTGATCATTCCCTGCAACAGTATGCACATTTATAATGGACTGCAGAATGTGGAGCTTATTCATCAGCTGCTTAGGGAAATTTTCTCCAGTCACTAATAGTAATCGGTGGAGAAGTCTGGCATGGACCCAGACCAGTGGAAACACTTCCACAAATAAAACTAACAGTTCTAGTAGATGTAAACACTCAATCATAGAGCACATGTTAGGGAACACTGTCCTTACATCTTACTAGAATTTCCACAGCTTCTAGGAAAATATGAAGTGCTCTGAAGGGATAAAGATGCTGTGTTGAATAATCTAGCTGGCTAAGTCATGACTACTCCAGAAAAAAAATAAACAAGAAACCCCAACTAAACTTTCAGAGCCCCGAAGATGATTATGGGATTGGAGCATCTCTTTCGTGAAGAAAGACTAAGAGAGGTTGGATTGTTCAGCCTAGAGAATAGAAGGCTCAGAGAAGATCTTATCTAAAAGTACAAATATCTGAAGGGAGAAAGTAGAGAAGATGGAACCAGACTCTTGTCAGTGGTGCCCAGTGAGAGGACCAGAGCTAATGGGCACAAACTGAAACACAGAAGGGTCCCTCTCAGCAAAAGGAAACACTTTTTCACTGTGAGGATAGTCAAACACTGGCACAGGTTGCCCAGAGACATTGTGGAGTTTCCATTCTTGGAGATATTCAGAAGTTATCTGTACACAATCCTGGGCAGCCTTCTTTCGGTAGCCTTGTTTGAGCATGCTTTTGACCAGATGATAGACAAAGGTTCCTTCCAGCTTCAACCACTCCGTGTGATTCTGTGATTCTAGACTGAAGATCCCCAAACTGAAATATCATGAAGACTTGTAGAATCCTGCTAATATTGGATCAAACTATGGAAAAGTCCCTGTGAGATGAGAAATCCAAGTAAGTTCCTACCAATACGTTTCTCTCCCCAAGGTCCAGACTATTTCTCATACGGTCAAACAAAACAATAGTTTATTTTACTGTATACTCTTAAACTGAAGTGAATGTGTATTTCAGCTCACAGAGAGAAAGGTGCATAGGTGCACACAGGAATGTGTCCTGAGGCTGGCTGCTTTAAATTAGCAATTCTAACAGGATACTCAGTTGACTTCACTGGAAAACTTTGGTTTGAAACAGAAGACTGCTAACTTTGGCTAAGCGTATACTCCTTGCAAATTATGTTTATAGTGACTGATTTTCTTAAGACAGATGTTCTACTCTTGGAGAAGGAGACTTCACTCTGATTGTACCTCACATACTTGTACCCAGTGTCATGCCAAGATCTGCAAGAGAGGAAGAGCAGCAGTCATCTAGGAGGGAAAATATGCCTACGTAGTTACATTCTTAAACAGCCAGCACACTTTATGAACTCTCTTACTTTCAGTCTACAAGGTATTGATACTGCTCCTAACGTGGGAACAAACAAAAAAAGACTAGTAGAGAATCAGGAAATATGAACATAGTATTTGTGCAGTAGAAGTCATATTGCTGGCTATAAGAAGCAACAGAGTCCCATTGTGCTACACTGAATAAACTAAGAATGAGTCAATTCATCAGAAATAAGCACAATCTACTTTAGTATGAAATGGAGAAATAGTTTGTACGAGGGAGACTCTGAATATCCCTATGTACAAGAGGTGTTGAGCAATTTAATCTTTTAAACAAGATAAAGTAGAAAAAATTAGTAATTCTTAGTAGTCATTCACAGTCATGGAAAAAATTGAGACAGTCTTGGACGTAACAACCTATCTAGCAGAGGGTTGCAAGATTAGGGAAAAAAGTCTTTATATTCCAGGATAAAAATGAGTCCCCGGAAGTTAATTTTCCACAGAGCTCTCTTTCTACAATATCTATTCAATAAGGCATTTTGCTTATGCATCTCAAACTAAGGAAGAACTTGGGTGTATTTTTGCAACTTTTTGCGTGACAGTTAAGCAGTCTAGCTTCTGGGATACATTTTGCAAGACGTGCCGTCTCCTTCTTTTACAGCTGTCATATTGTGCAGCATGAAGACTGCCCACAAAACTCCGTAACTCCCTATTTGTCAGGCCTTTTACTTCTTTTGCCTCTTTCTCTCCTTCTCTCTGTATCTCCTGAGAAGTTACTCACGGGTTCCTACCTGGAATTTCCTTGATCTTTGCTGAGTTTAGATTTTTCTCTTTTTTTTAGTGTTTTCTATGGCTTCTTATATGTAACTGTGGAGTTTATTCAGATGTCTGGATCCCAGAACATCACTGGACAGATGGAGGCAACTGGCATACATGAAAAACAATGATGAGGCTGGAGTCAGAACAATCCTCGTTGAGCCACAGGACCATTAGGCGGTCCTGGGAAAATCAGTTGGCATTCATGGTGGCAAAAATAAGAATGAGTGATGCTTCTGAACCTTCCTCAGCACAGCATTACGAGAATCAAGACGAAGGTGGACCATATAGAATGCTATATAAATGCAACTTTCATTTGAGGGGGCGAGTTAGCTCAGTGGTTTGAGTGTGGTGCTGGCAACAAGGACCAACACCAAGGTCGCGGGTTCGATTCCCGCTCGGTCCCCATGTGTTGCCAGGTCTAGTCGAGAGGTGGCATCCCTGCCCAAAACAGGGAGGTTGGACTTAGATGATCTCTAAGGTCTCTTCCAGCCTATGCCATTCTATAATTCTATGATTTGGTGATTTATCAAGGAAGGTAAAAGTGAAAAGTGACTCTTTCATCACATTCTAGACAATTACCCCACCTTGTCATTGCCTTGGTATTAACATCTTTGGTCCCTATAGCTTTGCAATACCTAACTGGTGAGCTGATTATTTTGGTCTAATGCATCTATATATTGCTTGCCTTATTTTGACGACACTTCCTATCACATTACTCTACTGCAGAGCTCTTTCTTCTGTTTCTGTATTTTTAAAAGCAATCAGGAAACTGAACACCAACCAGGAAAGCAGAGTTTCTGCTTAGATCCTGCAGCTTAGCAGTTGCTTGGGCTTTTGTTTCTTATGTTTTAAATTCCATGAGAGAAAGAGCTGTCACCTTTCACATACAGATATACTAAACAACCAAAGCAATGCATTTCATCATGAGTTCATAAGGACTGCCTCACTACTTCCAAACGCTACTCTGCAAGTAGCAAAGTTTCAAAGTGGTTGGCACTAGCTGGAAAGGGCCACAGATGTTTTTAGGCTCTGATAATATCATTGCAGTTAATCACATACTTTGGAAGAGAGGCATTCGCATGAGTAAAATTTAACAGTAGTATAGGATTTTTCCTCGCAGACTAGAAAATTATTAGCAGTAGCAATGACATCAACAAAGAGAAACTGTATACTACTATAAGATTAATTTTAAAAATCTTGGTTCTTTGATATGTCTTCTATGGCACAATCATATATAACATGCTGTCATGAAAAAAAACAAAAACACCACCACAAAACGAAACAAAAATATGCTAACCATGCATTAACCAAAAATATATTAATCAGAAGCGCCCTTTTGTATATGTCCCAATAGGTTATTTCAAATTGTCTTAATAAAAGCATTAAAACTTTGTCATAACACATTTACATAGGAAATACATAAATACGTAATGTACCAACAGATGGTGTTGCACTACTTTTAAAAAGCTTGTAATAAAATCAAGAGGTCAAGCTACAAAGTTCATTTGGGGAAATGACTATTCAAACCATACCCGACACTTGGTATTTGAATCCATTAGATAAAATAACTTTGCTATTATAGTTTATGTAGTTTTAAGTTTACATCAGCAAAGCAGATGAACTGCAAGTAGAATATCCATAGGAAGAGTGAATTTGCTTTTCTCCACATCACCTCTATTTAATTTCCATCACTGCAGTTTTTCGTTATTTAATAGACTTAAGAAACATAGTACTACTACTACTACTACTACTACTACTGCTACTACTACTACTACTACTACTTGCAATATAAGCTTTTAAGGCATAGTATGTTTGGTTTAGGTGGTCAAAAGAATTTTTAAATGTAAATTGATACTAAAGCCACTTTTAAATTGGAAATACTCTTTTTTCTGTCTCCTGTTTTTCAAAGTCAGACACAGAAGATGTAAAATTTAAGATGCTGCACTTACTTGTTAGCACTCCATATCTTAGAAATCCTTTTTACTACCAAGTTGGTCTATGATTTGTGAAATTTTTCAGTACTATAGTAGCTCTTTGAAAAATCTGATTCATGTTTTCCTGAAGATAGAAGATGAACCTGGATTTTATAAGTATATAAAATCTATAGATAGTATCAGTTTGTCACTTTCCAGGGAGAGACAGGAAGACAGTGCCACAAATATAAAAGGAAATACTGCGGTTTCTCAAATTACCTTCTTTGGTCCACAGAGCAGAACGAAAACAGCAACAAAAAAAGTAAATACTACAACACAATATCATTAGAAGGAACAGCCTTGTAATTTCTGCAAGAAAGCCAGGGAGCTAGTAGAGAAGAAAGAAAGTCAAGTCCCTGGAATGTATGATGTTTTTGGAGCAATGCATCTAGTTGGGAAGAAGAAGGGCAATATTTTGATTCAGCCACTCTCTGCTTTCAGTGACAACAATCTATTCAGCTACATTGTAATTCTATCTGATCAGAACTGGTACTGATGAAAACGAAAAGGCATTAGAGAAATCAGCTCATCCTCTGTCCCATCCTCTTATAGATTCTGACTTACTCAGTTTTCAAAAATGCTGGTCCAGTAGAGGAGTTTCCATGGACTATTGATTTGTAATTAATGTTTCTCAGTTTCATTTCCAACCCTTCTTCAGAAAATGCCCATGGGAGATGACTCTGCTCCATGGAGGGCAGGGCTCACTCAGATTCTAGCACTTCCATTTTTACATGCTTATTTCTAATGATTCTTCCCGACAATTTATGCAAATTACACCGGTCTTATTTTCCCCTTGTACCTCTGGTTCAAATGGAGCCAGACAGTGTTCTACAACTGAAGAGGTAACAACAATAGTGGTTAAACATTTTCACCTTCTTTTAAAAATAACCTTAACAGTGATCACATACTTTTAGTAAGTTCTGTTTTATCATGGATCACAACAGGTGGATAGAGCAGTTTTTCTGTACAGAGTTCAAAACTTAAATAGCATGAAAAAGGTGAATTTAGTGTGGTAAAACACTATTCTTGCTTCAAATCTCCATGGAATCCATCACAATTGACTCCTGCCATAGATGTTAAGGTGAAGAAAAAAGACATAAAGCTATCTTGCTTGCTATAATAAAGACGTATTAGTTCTGAAGTAAAACATTCCCTTTCCTTTAAACCTTCTCTGTGTAGATTAGTGGCAAAGTATGACCAACTCAGGCTGGCTTTATTAGCCTCCTACTTTTGTAGAGATAAAAATGTTCTCACACTTCATTTGATAAATAAGTTTATTTCACTTGCAGTACACTAACTCACCAGCTGTTTGTAATCCCTCTGCAAGTAGCAGAAAGACTGCATATATTTCAGTACATCTGCAACTCTCCTTTCTATGTCATCCTCTAAACTCTATTTTTGTTAAAGTGCAGGATTACAAAAATAGAAGGGGGGAAGGGGAAGTGGCAAATTGATGCAAGCGAGGGATTTGACAAGGTGATTCCTGCAGGTAAAGGGATGTAAAGTAATTGTTTCAAAGCAAACCATGGGACTATCTTTTATTAGCTCCCCTAGGGGCTATGGTCATGTGTACTGCAATTTTAAAATGTTATAGAACAATTTTAGCTTTGCCTAATTAGGACTTGATGACGTGAACAGCCATAGGTTCAAGTGGATGCTTAGAGCACTCAGTACCTGGCAGAATTCAGCCAAGTGTCTCTTTCAACAGCAAGATTAGGATTTCCCTATACTTTTATGCATATTAAAAAAAAAAAAGTAGCTAAAAGAAAATAATTTCATCATACTTATCACTGGCAACATTTATAAAGTTCAGACATGGTAAAGGTTTTTTTGTACAAATACATTGTTTTTTCTAGTTCCAACATGCAGATAGAATCAAAGTGGCAGAAAAGGCAAGGAAAATTGTATGTGCATGGTTTTCTGTTTTTTCTTCCAAGAGATACGGTCTTCCGTGCAATTAAGAAGGATAATATGCAAAAAAAGTAAGCTAGTATGTTTTAGAAATTACATTTGCAATTAATAAGCATAATAAATCTTACGTTCTCATAGCAGCATTGTTAGTATGCTAATCCTGGTAACCTAGTATTTAAGTATCCCAAGTAGCAATTTATTTGATATTTGCTTGTTTTCAGTTTAATGTATTTTTTTAGACACATTCTACCTTAAACTAGAAAAAAAATTAGAGCTGGTACTAACCCATTCGGCAGTTAAATTCAAAATTCCAAAATTATCTATAAAATTCTTGACACCTTCGAAAGGGAAATGAGAACAGCTTTTGCATGTATTAAAGCCAAGGGTGTTTACAACTGTTTATCTGTATGTAAACATTTAATTTCATTTATATTTTATTTCTCAGCTCCTATCAGGAAGGAGGAAGAAACATTAGGAAAAAGGAAGAGTGTAAGTTTTTATACACAGGGGAAAAAAAAAAAAGGAGAAAACAGGATTAGGAATCAAATAAAGTCCTGCATTTTGCTCTTCCAGATTAAGGTACTTTAGAACTGCAACCAAAGAAACAATACCTAAACCCCCTCCATCCTGTGACCCATGTATAATGAACAGAAAAATAAAGATTATGTCTAATACGATAAACTTCTGCATTATAAATCTCATATTTATTCAGCACTATATTCTTGCCTTAAAATTGTGCAAACGACATTAATCATATTTATTCTAGGGTTCAAGTTTTTTAACATATACTTGCCACATAATTTCTGTAATTTTTCAGAAAAAAAGCAGTATTTTGGCTTTCTCCCAATGTAAGGAATATTCAGTTTGAGAAAAGTGATAAAGTAAAACACTCTTTTTTTTAACAATGAGAATTTCGTGTTCCTAAGAAGTAGAAATTCCTAATGCTACCTTTTAATTTTGGAATGCTGTATGGGATCAGCTTTTAAACTAATAATAGCTTTCTAACTCAACAATCTAACTTAGGTTATTTTTAAACTAAGTTTAAAAATATTTATTTAGGACTCAATTATTTTTTAGTTTAATAATGAATTTAATAATGCAGCCATTATCTGAACAGGACCGGGTGCAAACTGAATCTACAGAAGAGGACTTGAAGCGCTCATACTGTTCTTTGATGGTCTTAAAAGGAGGAGCAGGGATACGAACAATATTTAAACGAGAATTTCCTAGAGAGTGAAAGCTGTGAGGAATCACACTGCTGGGAAAGCTACCTGTAGCAAACACAAGGATGTAAATGGAGGCTTGAAGAGTGGCAGCAACCTTTCTTCTCTTTCTCTTAATAACAGAAAGTCTGAAAAAACAGCAATGGAGACCAAGTTTGCAACTTGAAGCAAACTTGAATGAATTTCGGAATTTCTTCTATTTTACAACTATTTTAAGTTCAGAGCTTCAGAGTTACCAAGTAATTAAGAGAAGTAGATTTTGAAGACACTAGAGCAATACCTTAACAGAAATTATAACCAAGTTTCCATTAGTTTTTAAGACATCTATAGCCACTGAAGCATCTCATTTGTCTTCTCCATAAAGTTCAGCATTGTAACTCTCAGGAACCTAAAGTTGCGAGGCGGAAAACTGAAATTTTGTCCTCAGTTAGTTTTATGGATAAAAAGAGAGATATTGTCACCCAGTCATACTGCTCAAGAGTGAGGTACGCCCTAATGAAATGAGTCTTCAGCAAAGAGCATTTTTACATTCACCAAATTCAGTTCGTCTCTAGTTGCTCTTCCCTTCTTTTTCTCCTTTCTAGAGCAGAAATGCAGTCTTGCTTCAGTACTGGGTTAGTTTTGCAGATGAACTGAAAGCTAAGTAAGGCTGAAGGATCTGATGTCAAAAGCTCTTAATTGATGGCATGTATTTGGGCCAGGATCATTATCCCCACTACATAAACTGATAATCACAAGAGGTGATTGGAAACTAACTATGGGACTAAAGAAGGGAAATTCCACAATGGATACTTCTTGTCTTGCTTTAGCAAAAACTTCCTATTGGACAATTATGGAATAATCTGACTATCAGGCTAAATTAATTTTCACCCCATCAGTTAAAGGTTGCGTTTTAAAAAGCAATTTTCGTTATGAAGTTTACTATCCACTTCAACTGATCTACATTAATTTTGAAAGGGTAAGCAGGAGACTTCAATTTAGACTTTCTCATTCTTAAGGACAATTCTGTTTAGTCTCCTCAAATGAATAAATAATATTAATACAGACCCTCAAAAAAAGACATTCCCTTACTCAAATTTCTCCTCATCCTTTCCTAGAATTCTATCTTTTCTGTGAGAAAATAGTAACAGAATAGCTTAGTGATATTAAAATATTTCAGAATTGTTAGAATTGTTTTTAAATGTCAAACATTTTCCTTTTGTAGCACACTGAACAGCTGTTTTCGCTGAGCTGTCCAAAACATTGCTCAAGCCTCTTCCCTCAGCGACTCCAATTAATTTAGAAATCTGCAACGTGTGTGAGAAATTCAAATTATCCCCTCTAGTATGCACTACCTTATCAGCAGTGAGTTTCACCTGCCACTCTCAATAAATTGACAGTCATTCACTTCAGTCCACGCACACTGAGAACTGTACTATAGCACTCAGCAAATAATCTCTCTCTCTCACAATATATTCAAAATCTCACATAAAATCACTTCACAAAATCTGTGGGAAAAATTGTAAGAATAAGCAGTTAACGGAATAAGCTTCAAAATTTTAAGAAATACTATTTTCACTGGCAAGATGAAAATTGGGGTGGATTGGCATATCCCTAATAGATATGCTTCATTTCAAACAAGAGTCTGCTTGGGGATGTCCTATGACCTTTACTAAGAAAGCAGGATGATCATCAGTCTTCTATGAGAAGAGGCCTCACATTATTTTCCTCCCTCTAGGTGGAAGGATCAATCTTCTTAAAAAATAATAATTCTTCATGAAGATGAAGATGTTACAGGATACTTGTGCAAACACCGTGGCAGTAACTAGTAGATTTGCATTTTTTGAATATCATGATCTAGAAATCATTCGTCTTTCTTTCCTGTGCCTGTTCACAGTCCCACAGAACACACGTGGTTGTGACAGCAAAGAGGTCATGCTTAAGGGAAGGCTGTATATTTAAGCGATACGCATCATAAGACTTTGGGAGGTCTGGCAGTTGAAGTTTCCAGGGAACAGCGCAGAAGCCTTTAATGAAAAAAAGCAGCGGGGATTGACAAAGAACAGGACATGGGTCTGCAGAGGCACTAATATAGACCAGCCTCAGGTTGGAAGGAACTGGAACAGATCTATGTAGCTTTAGGGAGCGCTGAATGGCTTTGTAGGAAAAAGAATTTGAGAGAAATGGGTCAAAAGTCTGCTGCCGTGGTCTGAAATGGGGTATTGGCATAATGTCTGTTTACATATAAATGGCTTCATTTGTACACATAAGGTCCAGACAGGTGGAAAACACATATACATCCCTTCAAACTTAACCAAAGTCTGTTTTTTTTAAGTCATATGATTAAAAAAACCCAAACAACTAAAATCTGCTTCCAGGCTCAGAACGGGGCATTTATTTTGTTTATTTCTGTAGGGCATAAAGGGCAGCTGACATCCCAAGTTCTGTATATGTTACTTTTCATAATGGAACACTTGAATAAAATCTTGTAAAGCCTTACAACTAATTAGTGTGAGATAAAGAAAGTCTCTGTTCCAAATATTGTGAAGGTCCTGAAATATTTCAGATAGTGGCAAGTAGTGTATCATTCAGCATGATAAGAGAAATGCTTGGCAAGACTTCTTTTTTCTACTCCTGACACTAATTTTTATGTACTCTTTTTATGTACTCTTTTCTTTCTTACTGTCAAAATATTGAAGATTTGTAACACCAGGAAAGTATCTGAAATCTCTTGGAAATGTTGTTTTGATTATCATATCATGTATTGAAAATTCTGCTTAAAACTCAAGTGACTCCCCATGTAGTATTGATCTGCAGTATTCAGCCTCCTAGAGTAGCTGCTTTTTTCTAGAAAGGCATAGAAACTAATTCTGAAATACTCATACTTAAAGTGTAATTTCCACACAAGTCCAGAAAGGTTTTGCTACTGAGTAGTTAATTCAGTACAGCACTGATATGTACACATAAAAATCTACCATAGAGTTACGACTCCAAAAAAATATTTCTTTCATTATTTCACAATTTTAAAAGATTTCTTCTTATAGCAGACCAGATAGGGATATAATGATAATCTCCTTTCATAAATAAGGAACTAAAGAAGAGCTAAATGAAAGAACTTTCCTATTAAGGGGAGGGAAGCGAAGGGGACGGGACAGGATGGGATGGGATGGGACGGGACAGGACAGGAGGGGAGGAGCTGTGCCTGTGACTCATATTATTCACTGGATTTACAGATGTGTCCAGGCACTGGATTCTATATTAATTTCTTAAAATAACTTCAAATTTCTCATAGTCCCAAGCAAATAATTATATTTCTATTGAATTATAATTACAAAATAAATAATACAAATTAGCATGCTGTGGGTTACTTCTATGAATAATCAAAACCGATGGAAATTAATTAAATATATATATATGAAAATAAATCAATTAAAGTATGTGTATGAAAATGCTTTACTATTTGTTCATCTTTTAGCTCACAAAAGTCAATAATCTTCAGTTCTTTTCTAATAAAATTCAGCTCTCACTTATGAAACACCAGCTAAGAACTGTGGAAGTTATTTTTAAGGAACATCCAAATAGATCTGTTCTTAAAAATGGATCTTTCCCT
>NW_009718657.1:0-15218 GCF_000703405.1 Apaloderma vittatum | reverse complement strand
ATTTTAGTGTTACATATATATATAGGATTTAGTTATTTTTCTGTCCTTTTTTCCATACATTCATTGAAAAACAAAAAAAAAACATAAAAAAACGGTATGGTATATAGACATTTCCTTCCAAAACTGCAACTTATCCAGAATTTCACTGTATTTATTAAGTATCATTAAATACTTTCAGATTTTAATGAATTTACAGAAATGTGAAAACATTCATGGAATATTTTCCATTTTTTATTCTATCAGATATCTTCATGGCTGAAAAACTGTTATTTGAAATACGTATCTCAGGGTTCCTTTAAACACTTATTGTAGAACATCTGATTCCCTAATGGGTATTACCGCAGTACCTATAGTGCAAATCTGTTTTAGTTTTGAAGTTAAACACATTTTGCTTGGCTAGCATAAGCTACCCAAGATCCCGCAGGTTGTTGAATTCAGATTTTTGCTATTCAGAAGGATCTTCAGATCACACAAGTATGCAGGAAAATTTATCAGAAAAAGCAGTAAGTTAGTCTTTGATCTCATGCTCATTTCTTATTCCAACCACTGGACTACATATTTGTGATCTTCTCTATGGAGGCATTCCCACTACTTCAGGTAGCACTCCTCCTATACAGTAGTATTTTTTCAGAAGGTGAAGAGCTTCAAAGTTGCCTCTAGCCTAACAGATTACTGCACAGGACTGTGGCAAAGAAGAATTAAAAATAAGAACAAATACTTTATTTAAAAGAGCAGAAAATTAGGTGATGCCGTAGCACCAGCTATCTGGCGCTACTTTTCAAAGACCATGGTGAATCAGCCACTCAAAGAGCTTATTAAGCTTGACAAAACTGAAGAGAACTAATGTCAAAAACAAACTTCTGTTTCCTTAATTCTGACGGGGAACTTAAGGTATTGTATATCCTGTGCTGATAAATAACCTCTTCTGCAGATTAGAGACGTTATTTTAATCCTCTTTCCTGTCTGTAAATACCCAACTTTGTGACATGACATCTTCCTGTTTTCTTGGGTCTGACTTTTTCACATGCAATTGAACATGACAGCATATATGACAGCAAATGTCAATATGAACTGCTTAAAATGCATAGACTCAAAAAAAAATAGGAAAAAGAACATGACAATGAAAATAAGATAGGGTCATATACAGAGGAACAGGCAACCAGGGGTGGCATTTGCCCTTGTGATCCAAACCAGCAAATTGTCTTCCATGCTTTTGTAGGTTAAATTTTGAATGCATCTCGGTTTTTGCAGGGCTCATAGATGTCACAAAGAGAAGAATAACATGGATAATTACAACAAATCCTCAGAAGTCCTCAAGTGGTAGCTCAAGCTGTTTAAGTCCAGAGTAACATCTCAGAGAAAAGACTGAAAAATCTAACAGTGGACTTGAAACACATATTCAGTGTCAGCTGCAAACAACCAATTATTATCTGGAAATGCTTCTGTTAAAATCAAAAGCCTGGAAAACTAAATCAAGGCCTCTTCAGGATGATAGCTCAATAGGTAAGGTGGAGCCATACACTGGCTACACATTGTGAGTACTCCTTCATTTCTAACTGTCTAGGAGGTTATACCATGAAGGTTTTTTTCCCAAATAAAACCATATTTTCATATTGTATACTGTTCCTTACTACTCTGGAGAACTACAAAATATTTTAAAATATATACAATGTATATCTTCATAAATAGTTGCACTTCAGAATGATTGCAAATATGAACTGTTTAAAAAATCTCAAATCAGGAATAAAAACAAGGAATAAAAACAATACAGAAGTTCATATACCTAAATATACATAAATAGTGCAATATATCTAAGGTATAAAAAAATGCAGTGAGTTTTTAAAACAACACCTAGTTTCTCGTTTTTATGTTAATAAAGTGACAAATCCAAAAAGCATGCATTTTTTCCAGATAGAATTGCAAACGAACTCTACATGTACTAGTCTGATTAAACTAAAATACTTTACATGCATTCACTGAGTTTGCAGTCAGATAGAAATGAGTTATGAATTTCATGGTATGTTTACAATTTACTTACATTACTGGTACATTAACTGTTTCAGAGTTTCAAAATACTTTAATGATTATCACTTGACTCTTGCTTACTGTCCTTCACAGGACAGGCAGGGGATCTCCACAAGCACAGTTCTTACCAGGCAGTTTTCAAGTCCTATTATCAGTGACAAGGCCCACAGATCCATATGACACCTTAAATACTATCATTTTACTGTAACCATTTTACTGCAACTGATCCCAATAACAATAGCTTGGCTTCCATTTCAATAGCTTCTATCTTTACAACAAAATCTATACATATTTAGGAAAATAAGTCTGTCTTTCACTGTACTTTAATGCATCAAAGTAATGCTTTTAATGTTGCTTGTAACACCCAAACTGTTGTTGGTAACTGTGCTTCAATTAATAAAAAGAACTGCAAACATATTGGTTTTCACAAAGTCTTAAGTTTACGATGTTTTTCCAACATTTGGTTGTGGAAATAGGGAATTAAATCCACACCCAGATGTCCTCCCTTGTGTGTTACAAATTTGTGCAGACTCCCACACAACGGAAGGCTTAGCTTAAAGCACGTGGAAGTCAGAAGTTTATTATCTAAATGTGATATTTTTAAAATTGGGATTAAAGTAGCCTAACCAGATATTTACTCCTGTGAAATGCTTAAGAGCTGCACCAAGTTAGACTTGGTACCAACTGATAAATCCTACTTTTTTTAATATTTTCAGAAATTAAATAAAATGTGATGAGTGTTTTGGAAAGATAGTTCTCATTTCACCTGATTTTGCTAGCAAAAAATTTATCAACTTTCTGACATGTAGTGTTATGATAGAAGATTTTGACTTACATTTTCAGATAATGTCCAAAAAACGCCAACGTTTTTATCAGCCTATATTTTACTGACCCAAAATTCAAACACAATCTCAGTGGCAAGAGATCTGACAAAGAATCTCTAAGCAATGCCATCTGTGACAAGAATCTGACATGTTCAGCTTTGGAAAGGTCATGCAGAAGGACAACCTTGCTTGCCGCATCCATCACAACAGAATTCAGCAGCTTGGTTGAAGAAAATGCTTTCCTTTGGTCTGATCAATCACACAATATCAGGGCAATGTCTTGAAATACTATGAACAAGCACTAACATGTTTGCAAATATTGATTTTTCTTTTATGCTGTCACCTTCAAATCTGCATAGTACTCCAGTTTGGGAGAGTACTTTGAACTATTTGACATCATAAAAGAATGAATTAGAAAAACTGTCAGAAAAAGTCCTTCATGAAATAGTGTTTTCCTTACATCACAGTTTTTAATATGAATACCTCAAATGCCTATTTTTAATCGAAAAATACGTATAAGCTTAAATTCTGGTTAACTAGTTACAATGTTGTTCAATCCAACAACACTGAGACCATGAAACAACTCTGTTTTATTCCTTCAAGAGTTACTCTATCCTGTCTATGCAGATAATGCCCTTCATCAATTTCCCAGTGCTTCAGTTCTGCAGGAACACTTTGACCTTCTATATGCCTCTTCCAAATGTGACAACAAGGTAAAACTACTTACTCTGTGTTTTGCTCAGAGTTAATTTTTTTTCTGTAGACATGTCATAAAAAAGCTACCATAATCAGGCAACATTTGAGTCTTAAAGGAAGCTCACTGTTACTTTTTGGTGGTGTCAGCTTTGTAGCTACATAGCTAACTACAAAAAATGCAAGTAGAAACAACACATGGAACCATGTACGGATGCAATGAGCCCTCTTCAGGAGAATAATGTAGGAAAAACAACAGGAGGAACACTACAGAAAGCGGCAGAGTGATAGTCTGGGGCGTGCTGCCGTTGAAACCAGTATCAAGCACAGCTTGATCTTGATGGTCCAATGCTCTGTGGTACACCAGTTCTAACTCATCAGTCAGAAGTCTACTAAAGAGTACAAATCTGGCCTCAACTCTTTTGTTACAACTATAATTTATATATGATGACAATTATTTCTTTGGCAGGATGGAATACTCAAGTAACACTGAATTCAATAACGTGTACTCTAAATAGCTCACGGTATCTTTTTACTATCAACAAAACTTACCATAAACAGATTATATCTTCAAGATGTACTACTTGCTCTAATTCTCTCATCCATGTATACCCAGTTCTCCCTTTCATTTTATTAGCACCAAGAGAACAACGCAGTAACAATCATATTTAGTATCCTGACTAGATACTCCCCTGAACCTGTCTAGAATAGCAGCCTACAAGTAGAAGCAAAAAACATGAAATTGGATTGTAAAGGGTATGCTCAGACCTGACAGTTACTTCCATTAAAAATACATCTGCAGTAGTTATATGAGTCAAATGCAATGAGAATTATGTAAAGGTTATGATGTCTCTTAGCTCCTGTAGTGCCATAATAAGCATAATCTGCAAAAGTACCTCAAATTCCACTATTTGTTTTCATTTCATTTTAAAGAATGCTTCAAAATAAGTGTTCCATACAGAATATGGGGTGTGATGTGGGCATAACGTGGACAGTGTGAGGTCAATCTCGATGTAAATTGATTTAGTATCTCTAAGTCCCAGTGAAACATTAGGGAGAAGGGGATCATCTAAGGCTGACGTTAGGTTAACCTCTAAGTGTGTTTTACTTCGTCCGTCGTGCCATACACTTCTTTAAAAAGAAAATCCAAAACCAAGCACAAGCAATTACTGGTAAAACACACAGAGATACCTCATAGCTCTCTGGCTAGCACCCCTTGGTTGTGACATTTTTCTCCACAGGAGTTCATCTGTATAGTCCAAGCTCAAAGGCTCTGCATCGCTAAAAGAAATCTGGCAAAAATGCCAGAAGACCTGTATCAATGAACAAGGAACTCCTGGTTAAAATCAAACACAAATGGGGAATCCACAAAGCATGGAAGCAAGGACTGGTAACCTGGGATGATTACAAGGAGATTGCTCATGAAATTAGAAACCAGGTCAGAAAAGCTAAAACCCTGGTGGAATCAAATCTAGCCAGGGACATTAAAAATAAAGAAAAGGATTCTACAGATATGTGAAAGAGAAAAGAAAACCAAGAATGTGGGGCCTCTTCAGAGCAATACAGGTGACCTTGTTAATGAAGATGTGCAGCAGGCTGAAGTACTTAATGACATTTTTGCTCCTGTCTTCACTGATAGTCACTTGAGCCACACCACCCAAGTCACAGAGGGCATTGGCTGGACCTGGGAGTGAAGAACCACCCAGGGCAGGAGCAGATCAGGTCCAGAAACACCTAAGGAGCCTGAAGGTGTACAAGTCCATGGGACTTGATGAGAAAAGCCCATGAGTCCTTAAGGAACTGGCAGCTGAAGTTGCTAGACCACTAGTTATCATATTTGAGAAGTTGTGGCAGTCTGGAGAAGTTCCCACAGATTGGAGAAAGAGAAACATAACTCCCATTTTAAAAATAAAAATCAACAAAGAAAACCCAGGGAAATATGGACTATTCAATCTCTGTGTCAGGTAAAATCATGGAACAGATCCTCCTGGTAAAAGTACTAAAGCACATGAAAAATAATGAGGTGGTCAGTGACACCAACATGGTTTCACTATGGGAAAAATGTGTCTGAATAATTTGGTGGCCTTCTACAACAAAGTTATAGTGCTGGCTGATACGGGAAGAGTAACTGATGTCATGTACCTGGACTTGTGCAAGGCATTTGACACTGTCCCACATGACATTCTTGTCTCCAAGATGGAGAGACATGTAATTGATGAGTGGACCACTCGGTGGGTAAGAAACTGGCTAGAAGGTCACACTCAAAAGAGTTGTGGTCAATGGCTTGATGTCCATGTGGAGACCAGTGACAAATGGAGTTCCTCAGGGGCTTGTTCTGGGTACAGTGCTGTTCAGCATCTCTGTCAGTGGCATGGACAAAGGCATCGAGTGCACCCTCAGGAAGTTTGCCAACAGCACCAAGCTGTGTGGTGCCATGGACTCACTTGAGGGAAGAGATGCCATCCAGAGGGACCTTGATAGGCTTGAGAAATGGGCCAGTGCAAACTGCATGAGGTTCAACGAGTCAAAATGCAAGTTCCTGCACCTGGATCAGATCAATCCCAGGCATAAATATAAACTGAGTGAAGATCGGGTTGAAAGTAGCCCTGAAGAGAAGGACTTGAGGGTGCTGACAGATGAGAAGCTCAACATTACTCAGCAGTGAGCTCATGTAGCCCAGAAAGCCAGCACTGAGTGTGGTCAGCAGGTCAAGAGCGGTGATTCTCCTCTTTTATTCTGCTCTTGTGAGACCCCACCTCAAATACTGTGTCTGCTTCTGGTGTCCCCATCATAAGAGGGACACAGATCTGTTGGAACATGTTCAGAGGAGGGCCACAAAGATGATCCAGGGGCTGGAGCACCTCTGCTATGAGGATAGGCTGCAGGAGCTGGGATTGTTCAGCCTGAAAAAAAAGACTCTTGGGGGACCTTATAGCTGCCTACCGATACCTGAAGGGAACTACAGGAAGGCTGGGGAGGGACTTCTTACAAGAGTGCTCAGCAACAGGACAAGGGGAAATGGATTTAAATTGAAGGAGAATATGTTTAGATTGGATCTTAGGAAGAAATTCTTCAGTACGATAGTGGCAAGACTCTGGAATAGATTGCCCAGAGAGGTTGTGGCTGCGCCCTCCCTAGAGATGTTCAAGGCCAGTTTGGATGAGGCCTTGAGAAACCTGGTCTAGTTAAGGGCTTCCCTGCCCATGGCAGAGAGGTTGGATTAGATGATCTCTAAGATCCCTTTCAAACTAAGACATTCTGTGATTCTATATAATGAGCAGCCACTCTGGCAGAGTCAGTGCTGGAGCACATGCACTCTTAGGAAGTCTCCTGTCCCACATCTTCCATATGGCGACAGTGGGAGCTGGCACACCTCTGTGCCAAACACTGCACAAGTGCAGGAGGGGTTATTTACTGGGCAACCAATGCCTGTCATTCATCTCCTTTGTGAGTAAAGCAGCAAGATGTCATACTCTTGTTTTCCTACTACTGTTATTTTGCACACTGCTCTGAAATAGATTGTGTATGAATTGTGGAAAAGCTATTCCATCACATGTTTCTGACTAGAAAAACAGCTGGCAAACTGTTCTGCTATATCCAAGATCAATTCAGACTTGATGGCAGTCCATTGCTGGAAGTGATGCAGCTTCATGCTAGTTATGAAGAAACTCAGCTAGGGCATTTGCATGACAGTGCTACCCCCACATCTATTGTGCAATGATAATTATTGCAAACAGTGCACTCTCCTATTTAAGCTCAATGCTTTCCAGACAGTTAGGATAAAAAGCGACTCTCACACATTTTTAGAGCATGAAATGTATCGAACCTTCCAATCTTGACAGCTCATATCAAGCTCGCTCTCCAGCACCACTTAAAAAAAATATAACAGGCAGGAAAGCCAGGAAAGGAATGCAAAACCACTGTTCTCCTAAAAGTCCTTTGGGCTCACAGATGACCAATGTAAATTAAAGCACACCACAAGTCTTCACCTGTGCTCAGAGACTGCTTTTACGAGAAACCAGACTGGCTTGAAGTAATGTTTGCACCATGCACACTTAAGATATGCCAAGCACTACTTGGCCACAGCTGTGACTCTAAATCTAAATATCACTTATTTGAAAGAAAACAAATACATCTTTCACTTACAAAAGATAAGAGCTTCCAGATGGTACAACTGTCAAGGCAGATCAGTTTCTGATTCCGTTCCAGCTACCTTGACAGTATCATCTTTAGTACAGATGCAGACAAAAAAGAAAAGTTTAGAAACACAACATGACAGATGAGATTTGAATTTCAATTATAAGGTTCTCTCTTTTTCAATCCTGTGATAAAAGTCACTTTAAAAGAATATAGTGTTCTGCTATCGTTCTCGAAACATAATATGCAACTATACATTATTGATGCAGTTTAAAAGCCCACCTCTGAATACAGCACAATAATGCCAGTCTAGTATTTTACACACATCCTAACCAATACATACCTTTTAAAATAAATGTTATAATTCTTGTTATAAATTATTCATATTTGTAAATAATTCTCAAATAATTTTTCAAATATTTTTCTCCCTTTGAGGGAAAAAAACCCAAACAAGCAAACACCCAAACAAACTCAAAACCCTTAAGGTTTTTTTGGACACAAAGAAAAGCAGCCATCATGATTTCAAAACAACATAAGCAGCTGGTGGATTGGCATCTGGGGGCTGATGACAGCTCTGTGGGATTTACAGAACATATATGTACTTGGATGTTTCCACTCTAAGAACAAATACAAAAGAGAGCTACCTACTGCTTACCCTAAAGAAGCACAAAAGTTAGAACTATATCTTACTGTCAGATCTGTCTCAGACCAGAAAAGGACACCTATGCTACTGCTGCTGGCTACCATGTAATCTGGTATATTTACCCAAATGTGACCAAAGACCATCCACAGCACAGCACAGTCTCAAGTCCCCACCATCTCCGTATCATGTAACAGGCTTCAGACTTCTACTATGAAAGACCAAGAGCCTCACAATGACAACACCAAAGTAAAACATCTTTTTTCAGGAGTGTTATGATGAGTTATTTGGATTTCTATCTCGAAAAAGAGAAACACTTCTATCAAACACCAAGGTCGCGGGTTCAATCCCCATTCGGTCCCCATGTGTTGCCTGATCTAGTTGAGAGGCGTCCCTGCCTATGACAGGGAGGTTGGATTAAATGATCTCTAAGGTCCCTTCCAGTCTAGGCCATTATATGATTCTATGATTCTAAGGGGAAAACTTGAGGGTATATTGTGTTTAGAGTTTCCTCTGCATGGTTGCTCACGCCTGCACCTGGTGGTGCCATTTATAGCTGTTTGCCATCATAAGCATACTGACCTAAAATGAAAATAGGAACCATTACAGAATGACATGCGTAAGCTTTCTCAAATAAAAACATGCAGGCAGCCATCAGCAGAACTAAATTCATATGATCAACCTGAAGTATGCTCTAAAACAGCTGTGTGGTGATTATTCTGTAAAGGGGGAAAGTGCAGCTGGAAAAATCTTCAAGAACTTTGTATCTTTGCCCTTTGATGATAAACAAGTAGGAATATAAAGAGAGTTGATATCAATTGCACCTCGCTTCACCAGTTTCTTTGTGAATTAAATAAATGGCAATATATTTTGCACGTACTAGACATTCCTTCATGAACCAGCTATTTAAAAAGTCTTCCTTCTTAAAAGCACATATTTTATATTCTTTTATGTGACTGCATAGTTTGCTTTCATTTATTTGCCCACTTGTCTCTGAAAACCTAATTGATACTCTTCCTAAGGCTTTTGCTGCTCTCACCCACCTGTCTCCTCTGCCTCCTTAAACTTAGATTCAAAGCTCCGTCTCTGCCTTGTTCAACTTTTGCACAGGTCTGGATTATTTCTACCTACACCCCACTGGACCTTTATACAAATACAAAGAAAATTTTACTTTTTGCCTCTTTTGCCACCTGCCTTAGGATTTCAAAGCACAAAGTCTGAACGCAGTTCTTGCTCGCTGATTTCACTTAGGCTTTACCCCAGCCTTTGTCCCCGCCTCTTCCACGCCAACAGCTTCCACAGCAGATTATAGCCTTTCTGGCAATGGCCCACAAGTCGATGCAGCGCATTACAGATGATGAGTTCATTCTGCCCGCCCTATGAGCTAGCCAAGATGTACCTGCTTTACATATAGCAAAGCCTGAATGAAAAAAGCCCTCCTGAGGTATAAGAAATGTCAGAGCGAACTCAGCATTATGTCTGTGTAGGCACAGATCTTTTGGACTCAGCTCAGCTCACACTGTACTTTCTCAGAGCCCAAATGAGAGACCCTAAATACACCTAGAGAGTATCTTGGAGACATATCCTTTACTTCTAATTCTTCCTCCTTTCACAAACTCCACATGCATTCATATAAATGCATGCAAACCATTCCTAGGTAAAGCAAAAAAAGACAAGTCCTTACTCCAGAGCACTCTTCCTTCTTGCTATTTACTCTCTTGTTCGAGGAGTTTGGGGGTTAAAAAAATAAATACATTCCCCATCCCGCAAAACTTTTGCTGAAAACACCTGAGCCATCTCTTCTTTCCACCATGCGGATATAGAGGATCATTAGCCCAGGCTGTTCCTCACTCAGGTACAGTTACCCTGCTTCTGAGGCTGCCTCTTCTATTTTCACACTTTGAATACATTTCCTATCATGTCATTGATTATTGTGTCCAGTTCTGGACTCCTTGGTACAAAAGAGACATAGGTACATGAACCAAGCCTAGTGAAAGGCCATAAAGATGAAGAAGGGACCGAAGCACCTGCTGTATGAGACGAAGCTGCGAGAGCAGGGACTGTTCAGCCTGGAGAAAAGAAGGTTCAGTGAGGATCTCATCAATGTGTATAACTGGTGAGTAAGAGTAAGATGAAGAAAGTAGACTCTTGTCAGTGGTTCCCAGGGTCAGGACAAGAGGCAACAGGTACAAATTGACATGAATTTACATAGAGGAAGATTCCCTTTATGCATAAGAAAAATCCTTCTCCCTGTGAGCCTCGTCAAGCACTCAAATAGGTTCCCCACAAAGGCCTTGAGTCTCCAATCTTGAGGACATTAAAAACTCAGCTGGGTATGGCCCTGGGCAACCTCTTTCAGCTAATTCTTCTCTGAGCAAAAGGGCTGAACTAGATCATACGACTTCCAGCCAGGAATATCCAAAAAGAAAGGCCATAATGCCTGAGATTTTAAAAGCTTCCGAAACTTTAATTTCATTATTTTTTCAGTTACTTTACTCATTGTAAAATCAGCATATCCAGAATTCAGGCACTGTCTACTCTCATCCCTGCAGTCCTTGGGTAAACAACAGACCTCATCATCCTCTCATTAACTCTGATGGCTTTAGTGGAGTTATTCCTTGCTTATGCTGCTGCAATGGAGGAAGAAGCTGGTCCTCCATGCTGCAATACTTACATCAAAGTAGTGGAGAAATAAAACCACTTGGATTTATACTATTTTTTTTAAAATATTGCATTTAGTTATGAGAATCGTCCATAATAAGCTCCAAATGTGGTTATGTATTGAATGTATTTTTTTTTTGTTGCTACACATGCAAGCTGACATAAAGGAAAAACTTCAAAGAGCCCTGCTTGTCCAGTTGAGATAGACTACATTCAATTAAAGACAGGAAAAAGGCAAAGTAGTAAATTATTTAATCAACTGCGTGTCTGCTTTATAGGTTGCAAAATAACATAGCTTTCTCTAATAAGCTTTTACTTTATCAGAAATCTAAAAAAAACCAAATTGAAACGTCATTCTACTTTCTTAAAAAAATAAACTACCAGCATTCTAAAAAAATATCTTTTTCTGTATTCTGTTGTATAAGCTGGTACTGCTAAAAGTTGCATAGTGCTTAAAACTCGTAATTATACTGAATAACAGAGACAAAGCCCTGAGGAGTTTTGCAGACACAGATAAAGGCCAACACAGTAGATGCAGCTCTGCAACAGGGAGGCTGGCATTTTACTACTAGAGGCTGACTTTTACCACTGGAAGTAGACTGACAAATAAAAATCTAGCTGTGATAGATGCAGATGCAAGTCAAAATGACTGAAGAGCTATTTGGAACAGAAAGCAGGGAGTGGCAGCTGGATAAGGTGCTCCTGTTTTAGCTCAGTTCTTGAAGGACCTATGAATGCCATGAGTGCAACCTTCCACACCTCCTCACCAACAGAAACATTTCAGTGGTAGTTACTTTAGGACAAGGAAGGAAGCTTACATGGATTTTCCACTAGCGAGGTACTTCTTCTGGTGTCCCTCTCCTAGAAGCCAGTTTCCTAAGGTTTTCTGCTCATGCTCTTCTGAGAATAGGAAAAGAAATGAAGGCAGAATAATCTATTCTTGCTGAGGATTGAAGAAAAAGGTAAATACAAGATTGTCAGGTCCCATGCAAAAGGAGAAAATCTGCAAAGAAGAACCATGAAAACACATACACAGAAACATTTGTGCAGCTTTTGCTGTAAAGTAAAACAAATATAAATCTGATTTGGAAATTCCCACCATTTACCTACTGGCCTATCAGCCATGTTGGGAAAAAAACCAAAAAGGTTGAAATATCTGAACTCAAAGAGAAGTGAAATGCAAAACTAATCAATGAAGATAAATGAATAATGAAAACTACGCTTGTCTTTTCTTGGACCAGAAACAAAACCGTTGCAATGGATGAAGAAATATGGTTGCTATTGTTATTTAAATGGACAGAAGTTTTGCATGAGATTGCTTTCATTATCCATGAAAGAGCAAATACTTAAATGCTTTCAAGGAACTTTATAGCTTTAGTAAACTTCCACTAAAAACAACATGACATAGTGGTCTACTATTTATTTTGGGGGATAAACTGTTGCAATGAGAGTATAATGTATTAAAGGAAAAATGTGTTTTGCCAGAAATAAAAAAAAAGAAACACAAGCAACAAGCTCTAAACCAAACAACTCTAGCATAATCACTACAACTGTGAAAAACAGAAGAATCCTACTTAGAAATCAGAATATTCCTAAGTATCACCCATCAGCTGTGCAGGGCAAAATAAGCAAAAGATTACATTATTGCTGCTTCTGAAGCAAGGTTTTTCCTTATTCCAGCCACAGATCTTTTTTTTTTCCCTTTGTTGGAGCAACAAAGATGAGGATATCTATGGCCATTTAATCATCAACAAAAATAAAAGCTGTCTATCCAGGTTTTCATAAAAAACTCTTCAGCTTTTAAATGAAAGGAGAAAATACTTTTGAAAAGAAACCCTCCCAATTATGAAATGAAGCTGTTTTCCTCACTGAATCACACAGTTGGAAACAATGTACTTATGGTTCTCCTGCTTACACAGGCATAAATCAGGAGTAACAAAATAATAACTAAAGCTTATGTAACTGATCTGGTGTAAAAGTCATGCAAGCAAGTGGAATACTCAGTGCAATTTGTTCTAAAATAGTGGTGAGATACCTGTTAGCCTGTCTGAACTTCATCTTCAATGAGGCACTGCAGTATCACCTAAATGAAACCAATGTGATGGAGGAGATCTAATCTAGTACGGGAGATAGAAAACAAATGAATGTCAAAATATTGGAACTGCCTACAGGACAAAATCTGTGATTCCAGCTAGCTCTAATATGATGTGTTCAGATGCGGAGTCTCCTTTTGCCAACAAACAGCCCCAAAATAAAAAAGATCGAAGCCTGGAGAGGTGATATTCTCAGTTCATAGAGAGAGAACGCTGTGCTCCAGATGTTCATCCACGAAGCAGAAAAGTGTTCATGCAAAACTGTAGAGAAACTACCTGCGGAGTAATAAATAGCAGCAGTCTCGCAAGTGACTCACTCTGAGCTGATTCAGAACTTTTTTTCCCTGCCTGTCTGTGTAAACCTATTTAAAATAATCGATTAATTAGAAGGCATCATATTCGAGGTAACCTGCTCCTCAGATATGAAGACCAAATTAAAAAGCCACATTGAACTAAATAGAAGTTTGAAAAGAATACAGATGAGAGCAAAATCGAAATTCTGACATAGTGGTTTGCAAAAATTGTAAAATAAAAAAAAAAAAGAAGGCTGACTGTACAGGAGTAATGAAGTCAGTTGCCAATCCCAAAACCAGAGCTAAGTGCATCTCAACTATTTAAGACAGAATTTTTTCTTTAAAATCCCCAGTGAAAGAGAATCCACAATGTTTCCTGTTAGCCAGCATTCCTTCATTTCATTCACAAAAGTGAAGGGTTTTCCCAATATCGAATCTAAAGCACTGGACTTTGACTGGTTGGTTACTTCTATTTTGTTTGTTGGGTTTTTTTATTTAAATAAGCTAAGTATTGCCTGCTTATCTCTGTGGATGTCTTTTAACAATCTTTTACTTACTGAAAGTTTGTCATCATGAGTTCCACTATTTAGATGACTTTTTCCAAGATAACGACCTTTTCTATTGTTCAAAATGCTTCCAAACTCTATTTCATCCAAAAATTATATGAAGCATTCTTGTTAGTCCCTTACCAAGTGATTTATGAAAATGTTGAACAAAACCAGGCTCAGCACTGTCCACCCTCCTTTGACAGTCAGATATTGATAATGTAGCTTGAAGTACAATTTCCAGCTAGTTATGCACCTTGTCTTAATTTCACCTAGATCATACTGTCCTAATTTATTTATGAACTCCTTTATGGGACAATGTCAGAAACCTTGCCTAAAGTCAAAATTAATCCTGTCTGTTTTCCACATCCGGTCAACCCAGAAATCCCATCAAAGAAAGTAATTAGAGTATGTTGATGTGATTGTTTTTGACAAAACCATACTAGCTGTTTTTATTATCTCCCCTGTGCCTCCATACTGAATGCCTAATAATTTGTTCCAGTAACTTTCCAGATGTTGAAATTACAGTGATTCATCTGTAATTCTACAATAGCCTCAGCTCCATTTTTAAAAGTCAGGTACTATGTCTGCTAATGGTTCAGGGATTGAGCTGGCTAGATTTTCTAAGTACTTAAGGGCAAAATTAATTGGATCCTGTCAACATAAATACATCATGTTAAATTAATATTCTCTAAATTGTTCTTTCACAATTGTGTTTGTATCTACTTGGTAATGTTTTGCTACATACATGCCTACAGAACTGAACATGTTTTTTCTCTGACACTTGTTATTCCTTCTTGCTAAGCAATGGACCAGCATTATCCTTTATCATTCTATCATTCTAATGTATCATTCTAACACCTATAGAACGTTTTCCCCAAAGCTTTCATGTGCCTGTTTGTGGAGCCTGATGCATCCGTATTTTAGTGCAATTCTTGTCTTTCCTCTCCATCGTGACAGTTTGCGATTCTGCTTTTAACATCCTCTCTTCCAGTAACTGCTAGCTCTCCTTCACTCATTTATGCTTTCTTTTTCCAGGAGACCGTTTCTACTAGGTCCCCAAGTTTGCTAAAGTACAATTTTTTGAAGTCAGTTGTTCATGTTCTGCTACTATGCTTGCCTCCTCCTGAAACTACAAATTTTGACATTTTACAATATTTTACAACATTTTTGCCCAAATTGGCTTCCAAGTGTAGATTGTCATCCAGTTTCAGAAACCTCAGTCATAGCCAAATCTAAGAAATGTTATTTGCAATAACTTTCTTCGATCCTTTAAAATTATTTTAATTATTTAAATTATTATTTTA
>NW_009718656.1:0-358 GCF_000703405.1 Apaloderma vittatum | reverse complement strand
ATATGTGATTTTTTATGCTTTTACCAGCCCTAGATATGTTAACCTCTTAGGGCCTTATCTAACTTGTCAGCAAGCTGAATGCAAGAGATCAACCTATTTTCTTTGCACCGTGATCCCTTCCTTAATGCATGAAGCAGAAGTTCAGGCCCAGCTGAGCCAGTGCCCACATGGACAACTGACGTGCCACAAGCATGAAGTCACCAACTGCCAGCACCTTCTGCAGCTCCCACAGAGTCTCTTCCAGCCCTCAGCCTTGGCTGAAGACCATATAGAAAGGCTGAATTTTTAAAGTAAGCTACTGTCGTAGTTTGACCCTGGCTGGCAGCCAGGTGCCCACACAGGCGCTCTCTAACCCTCC
>NW_009718655.1:0-8340 GCF_000703405.1 Apaloderma vittatum | reverse complement strand
GTGGTCTGGGGGTGCGGGAATGGCCTTAGAGGGCAGTGACGCTGTGGGGTGGGGAAGGGGACTCAGCTGTCGGTGGGTGCTGGAGGGCAGCAGCCCCAGAGGTGCCCGTGAGGGAGTACGTGGGGTTGGTGGGTGGTGGAGGCTGCTGGCACTGGCGTGCTGAGCCCTGCCCTCACCGGGTTTGGGCTGCTAAGTGGTAAAAAGGCTTTTGTGTGTGTTTGAGCAGCTGTGGTGTGAGTTGTTTTTCTGCTTGCTTTTGTTTCCCCTGTAGCGCGGACATGGCGGAGCAGGCAGAGCTTAAGCAGGTGCTGATAAAGGAGCTGAGATCGCTGCTGATTGCTGCCAAAGACGGCTTGACCCCGGCCCAGCTGGAGCAGGAGTACAAGGCCATGATCGGCAAACCGCTCCCTCTGCATGATCTGGGCTTCCAGTCGACCTTGGCGCTGGTGGCAGATATGCCTGAAGTTGTCAGAGTCTGTCCTTCCAAGAAAGGCACTTTTATCCTCAAAGGTAAGGTGGTGTTTCCTTATGGGTGGAGGATTTGCTTGGTGTGGAGTGATGGTCCCGCACAGGGATGTGCAGATGAATTCCCGGAGCTGTAGGTCACGTATCTCTGTTCTTCTTTTTTTCGTGCAGCTCTGTTTAATTTCTTTTATGTATTTTTGATCTGCCCTTTAATGCTCTTCCGCTCACAGAGGCTTCTAGTTGTTTTTGTACGTTTTGCATTCTGCACTTAGTTTAGAAAACCTAGTAACGTTTCTTACGAGTACGCTAGAATTAGTAAGCGTTGCTGGTCCTGTAAATTCAGATTACAACAGGAGCCAAAACTGGGGTGAAGTCTTTCAGAAGAAGCTGTAAATGTTTCCCTACCAACCCCATGGGAAGTTTAGCCTGTATCAAAGAATGTTCTTTTTTTTTGTTTTTCCTTTGAAGAAGAGCTTTGGAAACTCATGGTGAATGCAAAGAGTTGATTGGGAAGGTTGAAATTATTTTTTTTTTTTAGAATGTTACAGTAAGACAAGAAAAAGTTATTTAAAGCCCTTTCCTGGGCAGGTGGGTGCTCTGTAGTGAGGGTTAATTGAGCCATTTACTGTTGTCCCAACAAAACTCACGGCAGCTGGGTTTCCTGTTGTGTTCCTGTATCTAAGAACCTGATGGGCCTTCCTGCCTGGATCTCGGTTTGTAGGGATGAGTGTGGAGTTTGGTTGTTGCCCGTTAAAAATGGCTCAGTCCATTTTGCAAAGGGAGAGGAAAAGTGTCCTGCTGGAAATCAGCCACGATTTAACGTGATTACTTTTGAAGACACTTGCTTCTAAAAAGGGTGGAGGAAGAGGAAAGAAAACGTTTGCCTCTGTAGAGCTTGTAATGGTTTGCTGTTAATAGTTTATTTCTTCCTTTTGTAGCTGTTGCAGATAAGACCACCAAAGGACTTGCCAAACTGGTTGCCAGGCAGAAAGATGGGAGGACACAGAAGGGTGCCGCTGCGAAGGCGGGTGCCGCTCCTTCCTGTAAGAACCCACAAAGATTCCCTCGCAGGCGCAGGGCTCCCGTCCTGCCAGCAAAAGCGAAGGTTGAGTTGCAGGATCTGTGGAGTCCCTCACGAGCCCCACCGTCAGACTTCGGTAATGCTGCCTTCAGACACTTTGCCTGAGGGTACATGCAATATGGATTTTTCTCTTTATTTGAAGTCCTCAGCAGTGTGCCCAGTATCATTGAGCACATAAGAGAAGAGCAGGTTCCTTGCTGACCCCAGAGTACCTGGCAAGTGGGAGAAGGAAAGGATGCCACAAGGTGGGCAGTGTGTTATTTAACTGAAAGCATGTAGCTCTTGCAAGCTGTGTGGCCAAGTGACTGTGTTTCAGGTGGGTGTTGCTGCATCTCCAGTTGCTATAGTAGTCCCAGTTACTCTAGGTTTTAGCACAGGAGGGCTGTGCTGAAGAAGCAGCTGTCCCAAGGGAGTTGTCTTGGTAGGAAATGCCAACGGCATCCTGGCCTGTATCAGAAATGGTGTGACCAGCAGGAGGAGGGAGGTGATCATGCCCCTGTACTCGGCACTCGTGAGACCTCACCTCGAGTACCGTGTCCAGTTTTGGTCACCACAGTACAAGAAGGACATCGAGGTGCTGGAGCGGGTGCAGAGAAGGGCAACAAGGCTTGTGAGAGGTCTGGAAAACATGCCCTATGAAGAGCGGCTGAGGGAACTGGGTTTGTTTAGTCTGGAGAAGAGGAGGCTGAGAGGAGACCTTATTGCCCTCTACAACTACCTAAAAGGAGGCTGTAGTGAGGCTGGTGCTGGTCTCTTCTCTCTAATTACTAATGACAGGACAAGGGGAAATGGCCCCAAGTTGCGTCAGGGTAAGTTTAGATTGGATATTCGGGGGAAGTTCTTTACTGAACGAGTGGTGAGGCACTGGAACAGGCTGCCCAGGGAGATGGTGGAGTCACCAACCCTGGAGGTGTTTAAAAAAAAAGTAGATCTAGCACTTGAGGCTATGGTGTAGTGGTTAGGTATGCTGGGATGAAGGTTGGACTAGATGATCTTCAGAGGTCCCTTCCAACCCCGAAACATTCTGTGATTTTGTGAAAGAGCTTAACAGGAAGTTTTCTATAGGTTGCCACTGACCTTTTTTGTGTGAGGTGAAAGAAGATCTGTTTAGCCCATTCAGAGCGTAGACTTTCTGAATGTGTGTCTGGGGGCTGGAATTTCTAGTCATTCCAGGCAATAGATAGCAAAACTTGAAAGATCTCCTGAACATCTGCTCTGGAGGCTGCTAAAGCCATTCCAGTGCATTTTTCCAGACTGAAGGTTTATCACCGGTGTTGAAGGCAAAGCTATGATGTTCCACAAAAGAAAACAGACAACACTGCAGATGTCCTCAGAGTTCCTGTGACAGCTATGAGAGAAGGCAGAAAATCCCCTACAGTTTCTGCCAAACTCCTGACTTTTGTGGGGAAAATTCATCTTGGCGTCATTGATTTAACCCTTAGCGTGCTTACAAGAGCAAGTGTTTTTTGGTTTGGTTTACTAATACAGTTAACGATGCCTCTCAGGTGAATCCTGGTGACTGCAGTGGCTGTGAATACTACAAGAGAGGAGGAAAACAGACAGCACTGCTGCTTTCAGGCCATTGCTTTTACATGGCTTCTCTTTCTGCTTAATATGCAACACTGGCTCAGTCTAACAAAAACCAGCCAAAATACTGTCTTTGCAGCAGCACCTGTAGGAGAGATGCCTCCTCTGGAGTCCAGCTGTGAGACAGCAGAAGAGAAATCAGAGCCAGCGGTAACACAGACAGTAGCTTTGGGTGATGGCCTCAAACAAGTAAGTGGCTGGACAAGCGATACGTAGCTTTTTCGTGTCTTAGTCTAGGGGGGTGATCTTCTTACTGCTTTGGTTTCTGTTGAATTTGCATTGTTGATGCACTGCTGCTTCCAAAAATTTTTCTATGTGTTTTAGATGAATCTGGAGGTGACTAGAAACATACTGACCTGCTGTGCAGCTTTATATGCCATTCAGCCTAGCTCTTGTCTCTTTCTGGTCTTGAGATCTATGTTACAGATCATTCAAGGTCAGTTAAGCATGATCTTGGTCCCTGATAATAGCAATAGCAGTAATTTTGTCAAAATATGTGACATGACTTCAGTTCCTCTCCATTATTCCTTACAGGAATAGGAGGAAGATATTTTTGTTTCACCTCTCTTTACACTGGAGGGAAGAAAGAAGGAAGGAAGGGAGAGAGTGTGAAAATAAATGCTTCTATCATAGGGAAAGTTTTAATTCAAGTCTGATACTCAGTAATTCACAGGTTCCCAGGAAAGCAGAATTCTTTTTTTGCCTTAGTGGAAAGGCTAGTCACGTGTGTTCAGTGCATGATGAGACATCTGAGTGGTACCTTCCTCTTATCCCTTTGTAGCGTCAAGATTTGGAGCGATCACTACTGGAAAAGTTGATATCGACTCCAGAAATCCCCCCAGATGCTGTTCAGGACAGAAGCCTTTGTGGTTTACCGCCATTGGAGAGAGGGTGCATGGTAGGAGTCTTGGTGGGGTTCATCGTCTCTCCCAGCCAGTTCTACATCAACGTCTGCCGCAGGGAAGCACCCTATGAACTGCAGGACATGATGTTTGAGATGAGGTGCGAACACGCTGTGCTGATGCAGTTCTGTTACTCAGTGTGTGTTTGTGCTGAGGGAACAGGGAACCCAGCTGTTGGTTATAGTCACTGCTGGCTTGATTGCTTCATATGGAGATGCTGGGTCTGCACTGAAATGCACACTTAAAATGCTTACCTGTTCTTTTTAACTAACAAGCAAAAAATATCGTTAATAGCAATTTGGCCGTGTCCTAGACAGTCCTGAACATAAAGCATGTAAAGGTTATGGAAAGGAACTTGAGGGTTCTTCTGTACCTCTCTGTTTTCTGTACTGCTGTTGCTAATGTGCTTGGCTAAGGCTTTTACTTCCACCTCCAGCACTTGCAAAAAGCCGTGGGTAATAGGCCTTTGCCATATCTGTGTTCGAAAGCAGAACACCCTCAGTGGCTTTGTTACGTTATGCATCTGGGATCCTGTTCCACCATGACAATGCTACAGTTGCTGTTTATTGTGTGCCAGAGTAGATGCCTGATGGCCGTGGGGCGTGCGTAAGTGTGATTACGGACTCTGCAGACAGATACTGTGTGTATGAGCCTGTGTTCTAGAATCTGGTTCGTGAGAAGTACTGACTTGTAAAGGTAATATTATGATGGCTGTATCTAGCCTCTGATTAATCATCATTAATTAACTTTTTGTTGGACCGCAAGAATATCATTCAAATGTTAAAAGTTTGGGGTTGCATTTTTTTATTATCATTTCAGTCCAAGTGTGGCAGAACAGAGGTGTAAAGGATCTATTGAAACAACTCCTGAAAATTCAAGTTATGGGGACCTTGAGAAATTGGGATTCTTCTGAAGTTCTGTATATTTCTCTTTTTTCATCTCCTGCATCCTACCAAGCACAGTTTCTTATTATGATCTTTTGCAGACACCTTTACTCACATAAACTCGTTTCTGATCGTTACATCATGCCTGAGTCTTCAGTACGGCCTGGACAGCTTTGCTGCATAATGGTCGCAAATTGGTGGTACCGTGTTATCATCCACCGTGTCATCAATGATGAGAAAGTAGAGGTGTTCTACGCAGATTATGGAAACCTCGAAATTGTCCGAAAGTCTTGCCTGAGATTCCTCAAGTAAGTAAATTAGACGTGGGTGACAGAATCATGGAGTGGTTGAGGTTGGAAGAGATCTCCGGGGGTCGTTCTGTCTAACCTCCTGGCTCCAGCAGGGCTGCCTAGGACGATGTTGAGAAGATTTTTGAATGTCAAAGGTGGAGGCTCTGTGACCTCTCTGGGAAACCTGTTCCAGTGCTTGGTCGCCCTCATCCTGAAAATGCTGCTTTCCACCTGGTCAGCCCCCAGCATGTACTGAGGCATGATGATATTTCTCCTTAAATGCAGGACCTCGAACTTCATGAGGTTCCTGTCAGCCCGTTTCTCTATCCTGCTGAGGTTTCTCTGAACGGCAGCATGACCCTCTCGTGTGTCAGCCACTCCTCCCAGTTTCATTATCGTCAGCGGACTTGCTGAGGGTAGACTCTCCCCTATCATCCAGACCAGTAAGGGAAATGCGGAGTGGTATCGGACCTGGTATTGACCCCTGGGTACACCACTGGGTTGTGGCGTCTAACTAGGTGTCGTGCCGCTGATCTTTGGGCCTGGCCCTTCAGCCAGTTCTCAGTCTTCCTCACTGTTTGCCTGTCCAGCCCGTACTTCATGAGCTTGTCTATGAGTATCTTACAGGACACAGTGTCAGAAGCCTGACAGAGGTTAAGATCAACAATACCCACTGCTCTACCCTCACCTTCCAGGCCAGTCATTTCATTGCAGAAAATTGTCCAGTTGGTTAAGTGTGACTTCCCCTTGGTGAATCCATGCTGGCTACTTCGTCACTTCCTCGTTTTTCATGCACCTGGAAATAGTTCCCAGGAGAAGTTGTTCTGTCGCCTTCCCAGAGACTGACGTCTTTAGAAAAACATCCCAACACGCAGATTTCCTAGAAAGGATCCGAGGTTTTATTCCATAATGGTGCCTTGCAGGCATCTCCTTACTTTCTGGTACTTGAAGTGACATTAAGACCTGTTCTGCTGATCACTCTGAGCTCTTTGCTTATCAGCCCTGTCCATCACTGCCTCACAGTGACTTTAGTCTAAATCCTTTCCTGTTTCTGCTTTCACTCCGCAGTTTTTCTTCTTGCTGCTTTCTGTCACCTTGAGGCAAGCTCCCTAATCCTCCTTCCTAGGTTCCATGGATGTAAACATCCTCCAGAGCAGACATCCATCAAAGTGGGACACATGCAGCGTCAGAAGTAGTCGTTCTCCTCTGCAGCTCTGTACCTTTTCCATATTTGCTTCTTCCCTCTCATTTTGCCTTTTTTCATGCCTGGCCATTGACATTCTTTGGTTCAGAAGTCGTTGCTCTCTGTCCATAACTTGGTAACCATAAGGGGTTTTAATGGGAAAACATGTGGGCAAGGGAGGGCATAAGGAACCACTTGTTATTGCTGCTTCTGCTGTGCCCATTCTTTGGATGTGGAATGTTTTCCAAAGCTGCTGCAAGGTTTTAGTTGAAAGTGCAAAATCCAATACATGCCTCTTCATTCCTAAGCTGATTTTAAAAAACAGAAGAGGAAGAAGTTCAGCTCTGCTGCCTGGTTTTGTTCTGATTGTGCTCTAATGGTGATGACTTTATTTTATATTGTAGGTGGTGCTACTTGAAACTGCCTGCTCAGGCCATCCCGTGTTCCTTGGCAGGGGTAAAACCTGCGGAGGTATGTGTTCACATGCGGTTTTGTTTATTGGCATATGTGATAGCTGTCAAGTAGAGGTTGGCTTTTTCTCCTGGTAAGGGCAGACGTTTGGATTTATGCAGGTCTTGTTGATGTTCACAGCAGAATTGCTGCTGTTATGTTCAGCAGAGCATGACTGTGTAAGTCTCTGTCTCTGCAGGTGATCACCTTTCTGTCTGTACATTCTTACTTGTAGTGTTGCAGGAAGGGATAGCTCCCGTTAAGCAAATAAACAAGCTTGTTTCTTCCCCTGACATTAGTTCTCCAGGTTCTGAAGCCTTGGTAGCTCCATCCTTCTGTTTTAAAAAATTGATTCTGCAACAGAGGTTTAAGTTAGTTGGTTTGATGCAGTCGGCATAAACAAAGAGTTATAGAGGTCATAAGAAAGTTCCTTTATTCTGGAAGCTCTTGGTCATGAAGCCTGAGAAATACAATCCATGAAGGAAAGCATGTGAAGAGAGTTGCTGCATCTGTTTTAAAGCTATTATTTTGTAAAAACTATTTCCTCTGGTTTTTGAGGGTTAGAGAATCAGTTTTTATTGCAGTGAGGCTTAGCAGCTTCTTAGAAACGTTTGACTCATTTAACATTTATAATCACGTGACTCCAGGAATATAAAAAACCAAACAACAAAACCAACTGTATTTTAGGTAATTGTGATAAAATCACTGGTGAATGCCGTTGAACTGTAGGTATTTAGGATAAAAGGGCATTCCCAGCACAACTACCATTGCAGGCTTTGGGGTAGTTTGATTTAGTTCAGTGCTGGGAAGTTTGTGTGCCTGACTCTCCTGTATTTGTCCCTAGCCTGGCCTAGCTTAATTGCTTTTTTGACAAGTGCCCACAAGAGAAAGTCTCAGGCAGTGGATGTTGGTCTGTTTATAGCACCTTTTACATTCTTGTTTCTTCAGAATACGTGGCCCAATGCAGCAACTCTCCTGTTCGAGCAGCTGTGTGGCACCAACCTCCTCGTGGGCCTTGTGGATGAATATGTGAATGGCATTTTGCACCTTTTCCTGTGTGACACATCCACCAAGGAGGATGTCTACTTCCACACTGTCCTGAGGAGTCAGGGATATGCTGAAGGCTGCAGAGCGAACATTCCTTCCCAGGTCAGGAGGGAGGCATGTGCTGCTGAAAGGAAGGGCAGGGAAAGGATTGGTTGGGTGCCTGTAACGCAAAGATCTGCAGCTTGAAACAAGTGATGTTGTGAAGAGCAAAACTGGTGCTCCTTGCTTTCTTGTAACTTACTAGTTTGTGAGTGCATCCCATGGTATCCAACTCTGTTTCTTTTTGGTTAAGGTAGAATCTGATGATGCAGCAGAGATATTCTGGTTTAGTAGGACAAATTATTTTCATCCTACCTTCTAACAGTGGATTAGAAGGTTTTGATTTTTTTTTTCTTTTAAGCTGATGAGCTCTTAGAATTGTAGCTTCATCTGAAGCTGATGCATATCTGTC
>NW_009718654.1:25422-61539 GCF_000703405.1 Apaloderma vittatum | reverse complement strand
TTTTTTTTTTTTTTTTGGTAATCCTTTAGTAAGAGGAAAGCACAGTACTTTCTAAGATGCGATAAATGTCTTTGGCTTTCCAAAAGCACTAAACCAAGTCCTAGTACTTCCTGGCAACACAAAGGCTTCTATAATATAGTCTCACAAGTATGAAAATTGAGAAAATTGAACCAATGTACTTTATGACTTGAAAAACTATTTATCAAAGTCTGGGAAATTGTCCACAGGGAGAGTGACAGGGTCCAAAAGGATTTGTACTGTGACAGGTGTGGATAGATAGTAACTGGATTCAATAACTGTGAAGGAAAAAGTATGTGGTGCACAGATGTTAACTTTCCATCCTGCATGATGGTTCATTTTCAGTTTTGCTTTACACTTAAATCTGTGAAGTTCAAATCGTAATATATTTTTGATCTTAAACAACTTGAGGTGATAATGAACTTAACAAACCTAGAACTTTACTGTTACTTGCGATATAAAAGAAGGAAACACTGTAGTTCACAAGTGTAAAAACTCCTTGCAAATACTATTGGGTTTCCCCAACGTACAAATCCAAGCTGTAATTATACAAGATCCTACAAGCTTGGGCTACTGCCAAGCTGCTGTCTTGTTTCAACTTGCTAACACAGTCTACTCAATACCATATCTTACACCTTTGTTTACAAAATAAATACTTCTTTAACTTCCAGTTTTTAAACTAGTGTTTCATTGTTCAGAGTTTGTTGTTCTTTTAGCTTGAGGAACTGTATTTGCTAGATGACTTGACAGAAGGAAACTGAGACATTAGCAGCAGAACATCAAGTGAATTGGTTTTACTTTGGGACAGAGGAAGCACGTTTGTCAAGGGTTAAGGCTGAGCTGGACATTAAACAAATGACAGATGCTCTCTAACCCCTCTCCCTCCCCAAAGGGGAGGGGAAGAGGAGAGACTTATGGCAGAGAGACTTATGGATTGGAAAAGAAAAATAAAACAACTTTAATGAGACAATAATAGTACTAATAAGTAATGAAATATGTACAAATATATGTAGATCTAATATCAAACCCAACTTTCTCCCACCGTGTTAGCAACCACCACTGATGCTGTAGAGCAGGCAGGCGTCGGGGAAAACCCAGGCTCATCAGCAGAGGGAAACTGGGTGCAGGAACTGGATTTAGAAACTTGAGATCAGGATTGAGGGCAGAAGAAGGGACGGAGTCCTCCTTGGATACCGGCCTTTGAAGAAGAGGCTTAACCACCATGATCCCTTAGTTTTATACCCAATATGATGTATAAGGAATGGAATGCTTTGTCGGTCAGTTTTGGGTCACCTGTCTGTCTGCTTCTCCACAGAGGTGTGATCTTTTTACTTTCTTGTGACCCTTTTACTTCTCAACACCCCCAACGTGGCACACAAGATCCAGCACTGACCTTGGTTACCATAGGAGCAAGTATCAGCAAGAGCCTTTCTGCATACCAATCCCTGGCAGTAACTGCAAACATCAGGCGTTATCGCTGCTAGTAGCAGACACTGTCTGCAAAAACATGTTGTTAACTTCAGAAAGTGCAGCCTCTTAGAAGAGATTGAGCTGAAAAGTAAAATCACTGAACAGAAATGATTCTGTTTAGCTCAAACCAGGACAACATTTGAGATGGTGATAGCAAATCAAGTAGTAGTGATCTGCAAAAATGTACATGTAACTGGAAGCTAATCTACAAGTAAAAAATGGAATGAGTAAGAACGTCTGACACAAAAGGTTTGGTAATTCGCAATGTCTTGGCTATGGTAGAGAATCATGACTAAGTATTCACTCGTATTTCAAAATAACCTATTGATAGGCTGTTAGGGGACTTTATGCAGTAAGAGTAAATATCATAAGCCACAAGAGTTATCATACCTCTGCAAATCCTATAGCATCTATAAAAAAGTAATTGAGGAAGACCATACTTTAGGAAAACTATTTCTTTAACTCAGTCTAGTGTGACAGTAGATTGAAGATGCCAAGACAAAGTACTACGAAATGAGAACTAAAAGCAGCTGTGGAATTGGGTAGTATCTGTTGACAGTGATCAGTCTTAGAGGCAGCTGAAATGTAATTTGTTTTCATTTCTTCAGGCTTGCTAATAACTTACATGTCCACATGTAACAATATTAGTATATATGCACATTCCACTCGGTGATAGCATTTCAGTGGTGTGGATAAATTACAATAATTCAAGTAATGTATCTCACAAGTACTCCAGTACATTTAGTTATGTACATCATGGCAGTACAGCTCCAAACAGATTAGTTTCTGATTTTGTGGCTTCATTTTTGTTAACCACTTGATAACTTTTCCATGTGCAAAATAGGAAGCTCAGAGCAGCTTTGTCCTTTTGACTTGACTGGGCAATCTGACTTGCTGGTAACACATGGTTTTGCCTGAATGAAACTTATTGGAGGGTAAAGTGGAACTTGGGAGAAGGGATTGCTGGTATCGTCTGCTCTTGTTTTGCAGGTCTTCACTTGCAGTAGTTGCAGAGATTCCTCTGCTGGAGATGGTCTTGCATGAGTAGCATATTCAGTTTCCAAGCATTATCTTCAGTTTGAGATGCTATTTGACTACCCTGCTTTAATTTTATTTATTTTTATATGGCATGCAAGTAACTGCCTCAGTACTATTGTGACAAAGCACCTGCCCAGGTGAACTTCTTGACTTTTTTTACTAGCGTAGTCTGTACCTTCATGGATACTCTGTGTTGACACTGGAAGAAGCAGTTCTCGGCTGCTTCCTACGCTGGCATTCGTTTGTGTATTTGCGTAAGTGAAATGAATCAGGCAACAACTCTATGTTAAAACTAACCAGTTTTTTATAATACTAATTTTAAGCTACGTCTGTCCGGCAGTTTAATTCACTGTCTTTTTGACCACTTGCTTGCAGGTGTGCAAGTGGGAGGTGCTAGTGTGATTTAGCAGAACTGACTTAGAGCATTTTAAAGTCTTGCTAAATTAACGTATTCTGAATGTGTTTGTTAAGCCTCAAAACACCTTTGGGTTTTTTTTCTGGATCTTTACTCTTGGGAAGTATATACCTGTCTTGGCTTGTCATATTCTGTGCTTTTCTACTGTTACTTATGGAAGCAGAGATACACAGGTTTTTCAAAAATAATCAGTGGAGAAGAATTTTAAAATCTGTTAGACTTGTAGCCTCATGGATCCTGTGTCATCTTGCATTTAGATAGCACAGTTTTCATTCTTCAGAATGAGCAGGAAAAAGCTGTTTCATAAGAGTTCTTTAAAGCTGCTTGTTGTGCTCATGCAGTCTTTGTAGTTCCAACACCAGCAGCTGTCTCGGCAATAGATTTATCTCACTGACCAAGTTGCATCATATTAATAAAAATATATTCATGTTTTTAGTTTGCCTTAAAGGAATCCTGTGAGAAATTATTTTGAAAATTTGTCCTTGCTATTTATGTCTGTCAAAAAGGGGGAGTCAATAACAATGGAGGAGGTAGCTTGATTCTTGGAACTGAATTTGCTTGTTTTATCAAAATTATAAGCATGTTCGTAAACAGAAGTTAAGGTAAGAGTAATGGTTAACTGGGAAAGGCCAAGTTGGTTTTGAGCCCATGTGATTTTCAAAAAATAAACTGAAGGAAATCCAGTCCTGGCAGAAGCTTAGAAGAATCTAATTTAGCTGGTATAAAAGTAAACTTAGAGGGTTTAAGGAAGTTCTTTAGAGTAACAAGAGTGTAAAACAAAGCAGCCCCATAGCTTAGATCAACGTAGCATAAGTAAAGTGAAGTTGCATTGGAGATCTTTGTAAATGATGTGAAAAAAATAGGCCATGTGTTTCACTCTCCTCACTTCTTTTTGAGGATACTTTCCAAGAGTATCTAAAAAGAGAGTGTTCCTGTAAGACAAAGGAGGGCACAGCGGAGCTCCCAAACGATGTATGGCAGTGACCCAGATTGATGTGCCTGCTAAATACTAGGTGTGAGTTAGTACTTGGCTGCTGAGAATTTACTGCTTGATTTTAAAATGCACACCGTCAATTAGTTCCAAGTAAAATGCACAGATTAATTCTAATTTGCCATTTGGTTGCACTTGTCACTTCCTAAAAGTTACAGAACCAGTTTAGGCTTCTTTTCTTTGAAGGTATAAGAGGGAGGGGCAAATAGTTGGAAAGTACTGAATTCTTCTTATGCAACAGCATCAAGTTATGTACTTCATGCAGATAAGGACTGCGCACGTTCTTTTAAGAGTATGGCAATAATAACAACATTTAAAACCAGAATCTGGTGTTTTCAAGTAGTCTTCATTGCACTGGTCTTACGTACAGTCAAGGCTTTAAGTGTCTTGCTAGGCAAGATGAAGTGGTAAGGGTCCGTGAACGTATTGTGCCTTTTGGGATGACTACGTATCATCAAGTGTCAAGTTCTTTCTGTAGTCTTCACCTTCAAAAGTTTAGTTTTCTACATCAGCAACTAGTAAGAGCATAGCCTCTTGGCTCAGAAGCTCCTGCCTCATAAATACAAATGCATTAAACTTCAACAGCTGGACCATTTCCAATTACCTACTACACATTCTCATATGGGCTATAGAGACATGACGTGAATGCAGGAACTGCGTTTGAAACGGAGCCTAAATCCTTGTGGTTCACAACCTGGAGTATGCAGATAACCTAAAGTAATAATATGCTTAACTTCTGCAACGCTAAGGTTTACTGCTGCGTGGCTTGGCCATTCTTGCTTTGCAAAGCACCAGCAGTAACTATTGGGAGCGAGTTAGATCCAATAACCATTTTGGCTGTTCGAATGCAACTTGGATCAGTATTTGTTTCATAACAGTATTACATTCATTTTACAGCTTTTAGTGTTTGCCTTCCAGTGTTAGCGTAATATGAACAGAGATGGATGTTGTGTTTCTCGGACTTCTTTGAGAATTGTGTTTAGTGAATGTCTGTGACACCACTTCAGAGCTACAGTTGAAGTATTTTCCTGTTTATGGCAGAGGTGGTAGATTTTTTTCTCTATAGGGAGTTTCAGTGCTTATTAAAACATAACATGTACCTTCATATTTAACTATTATACAGTTTCTAGTGAATGTCAGACTTTCTTGATTTACTTTACAAAACTACTTTTTAATAGTTTTCTTCTATTGCATATCTACAACTTCAGTATTATGAACAAGACCGAAGAGAGTAACCGTTTCAGTTTCACTAAAAGTAGGTTGTCAAATTGTGAAATGGAAGTGTTCCACAGAACATCTTTCTTCTAACAAAAAGTAACTCCTCTCTGTCTTGCTGGAAAGTACTTCATCAAGTTTTCCAGGGGGACGCTTTTCTAAAACAAGAGAAATACTTTGAGGAGCAAAGCACATCTTTTAAATAAGTTGCATATTAATTGAAATAATTACTTTAGAACTGAAAAAGAAAAGCCAGTATACTGTAATTGCCATGTCTGAAACTGCATGACTAGAAAATATGGTAAATGGTTTGGAGGGGAAGGTTTAAAATAATTCTACTCAATTCTGATTCTTAAAAACAAGCACAGAACTCTTCAGCCTGTTTCATAACCCTTGATAGCTCAGTTACAGCCTTATGGATCTCTGAGTAATTACATTTCTGCGCCAGCTGCATCACTGTATCTGAGCTTTTTCCAGTAGTGCATTAAGTAACATGACAAACATCTGTTGCATGTATTTTCTTCTTTCCTCTTTACCCTAGGGATGCATTGGTGTATTTTGTGTCTAGAATTTTCCTCATTTTAGCATATTTGTATGTCTTGGGTGCTTGTGTTTGTCCACTCTTGTTTGATGACTTCTGAACTGAATGGCCAGTTTGACAGATTGAAAGGAATCGCAGTAGTTATTTTTAAGTCTTAAATTGTCGGGAGATCTTTTAAGGACTTTAGGAAGCAGTAAAGAATAAATTTATCTCACAGACACTGAAGAATGGTCATGGTGAGTACTTATAAATGCCTCAATCACAGGAAAAGTTTAAATAGTAGCTTGCATCTTCTGGAAGAGTCACTCAGAAGTGAGCCTTAAATCGAAATAAAATAGAGCTTTATTACTTCAGCTGTTTGAAAGATATTTACTTTTAAAGTGCTCCTGCTGTCTTCATGTTGAAGAAGACAAAATGAAAGCATTTCATGCATTGGGATTGGGCAATGATTTTATGGCCTTTTTGGTTCTGTAAGTTCCTTCCTTGGTCTTTGGCAAAGCCTAGAAAGTGTTCTCTTCTGTTCAGAGAAGCTTTTCTGTCTTACTGGAGGTTGTCTGGACCCGAGGAGGAGCCTTGCCCATGGTTCCTGGGAGGTGCAAGAGGACACAGGTGAGCGAGGAGCACACACCTGCTCCGCTCTACCGAAACCGCTGGGAAAACCCACCTCGTGGCAACCTCGACTAGACAGCTGTAATGTGATAAAGGCTGAAGCATGTATGAAACTGCAAGGCTGACAAAGAAATCATGGAAAGGCGCCGGTTTTGTCCTTTCTTGTATAATAGCAACATGTGATTTGGGGCTGTTTAGTGTTGATTTCACTGAGCCTGATCTTTATGCTGCACCTTACCATGCTGGGCATTTTTGTCTTGTCTCCACTTAAATTTCCATCTTCATATTACACAGAATCAAGGCTCTTGTGTGCAGTCCTCTGTAATAATAAATGTATCTGTTGGTCAGATTTGACTGAATTAGGATGAGAAAGAGTATGAAGTTAATGTGAGTGTTGTGATTAGAGAAGAAGGACTTTGTAAATCACAGAAACTGAGGAAAAAGCAGTGATACAAATTTCTGCATCAGGAAGTACCAGAGAAACCACTGTGGAGAGTGGCCTTGTAAGTGCTCTAGTTGTAGAAAAAACAATTAATTTGGCTTAGTATCAAACTCAATAACCAGAAATAGTGAATCTCTAGGAAAGGAGGGTGAATCTGTAGGAAAGGAGACCTCCTTAGTTGTGGGATATTTTTGTACAGAGCAGTGTTATTAGCTGTTACGTTTATCATAGTGGTGCCTACAAACCAATAAAAAGGGAAAGCATGTTTGTGCTGTGCGCTTAATACAGAAGTATAACTTTGTAATTATCTTCTAATGCATCTTTTCTCCTTTTCTTAGGCCAGAGTTATGGGCAATCCTATGGATATGTCTTCCAAAATGTGAACCCTAAATCTGTGAATTTGAGTTTTGATTAGCACTGTCACTGTTACTTTGAAATTCTGGATTGAGAATCTGAAGATTACTGACAATTTTTAAGAGCTCAGGCGACAAAATACAGTCACCTCTCCAGGTTCCAGTCTACTGAAAACCATTTAACTTGGGCATTATGTGTCATATTTTGATTGACTAATACTCTAGAATTCACAAAAGAAATCAGCTCAGAAGGGGCCTTTGGAGATTGTCTTCTTCAGCCCCTCGTCAGAACCTTGTGTGGTCAGGTTTTGACAGTGGTCTCCAAAGCTTTTTGATCAAGTGCCAGTTTTTTGAGTCTTCGACTGCTATTTATGTATATATATTTTTAAATTACATGCATATGCTATTGTATTGTTTTGTATTATGTACACTGTAACACATGCACAAAAGTCCAAAAAGTACGAGGCAAAAATAGTACTAAAAATAATTTTATTTATCAGTGACCAAAATTATTTTCTTGCCACACCCCAAAAGGATTGCCTCGTATGTCCCCTAGGGTGTGCATACCCTACTTTGGACACCACTGGTCTGCAGGGTTGAGATTTTGCAGCCTCTCTGGGCAGCCTATGCAAGTGCTACGCTCTCATTGTGAAGATATTTTTTTCTTCCCATATGACTACACAGAATTTCCAGTGGTCCAGCATGTGTCCATCACTTCCTGTACTTCTGCTGCATGCCTCCAGGGCGGGTCAGCTCTTGATAAGCATCCTTCAGGGAGTGGGATCCAGCCAGGAGATGACTCCTTGGCTGCTTTAGTGCTCTTTGTTTCTCCTTGTCTTTCATGGGCTTAAGCCCAGTAACAGTCTTTGGCATCTCCCTTGTACTGGGGAGGAGGAGGTGACTGGGGAGAGCAAAACTGGACGCCGTATTCCAGATGCCACCTTATAAATGCTGAGCAGCGGGGAATAATCACATCCCTCAGCCCGTCCTCTGTGCTTCTCTGCTAAGACAGCCCAGTGTGTTGTCAGCCTTCGTTGCTACGAGGACACATGCTGCTGACTCATGTTGTTTTACCTTGGTGATCCAGCTGATTAAATGCTGATACGTTTCCTGAGACTATGGTTCAGATCAGCTGCTCGTCTCTGAGAGATGGAAACGCTGATCCTTTGCATGTGCAGAGGAAATACACTGCCCAATGATCTCAGCCTTATAAAATATTCCTTAACCCTTAACAAGCAAGTGACTGAGTAAGAAGTGGAGTTGCAGATGACTTTAGCACGTGAGAGTAATGCCATAGAAACATTAAAAGGATGGACTCTGAGGGCATTTAGGGGTTGAGTTACGTTGTCTTTACAGTTGAGGATGGCAAACTTGCTTACTGGACTGTTGAGTGGAACTCAAGTCTTTGAGGTTCCAAGTCATGTAGTATTTTGGCTTGTTAGTGTAATCCAGATGTGTGCCTGAGGAACCATTAAGGAATGGATTATATTACAAATCATATCCAGTAAATTCAGATGCCTTCACTTTGCTTCAGCTTTGATAGCCTTCCGAAAAATCTTTCGAAGTCTTTCCGAATTCATATGATGATAAGGAAAATGAATAGCGGTTCAGGTGGGGGTAGTTTCCTACCTCAATCTCATACAATGCATTAACTTACACAATTTGGTTGAAATCTCAGGAGACCTCGTAATTTTCTTGCATCCTAGGACAGACTCTGCACATTCTGAAAGAACAATGTCTGCTGAGTTAGCAATCCTGAATTACGCTTTGAATTTCTGCTACTAGTTCAGTATATTCAGTAGTAAGAGAAATGAGATCGCTGTTCCTGCAGCAGTTGTTGCTGTGCATGAGTCAGTATAGATTTCTAAATAACCATGCCTTTAATGCGCCACCAGTAGAAAATTACTTCTCAGCTGCTGCTTCTGTGCTTAGCAACAGTGTATTAACTACCTATTCATCTAATGTGTCACCTTCCTTGTCTGATCTCTCTTAATACGTCCACAAGAATGGTCCAGTGGCCTTAAATAAAGTCTTAAATTTATCCCACAAGTTATTTTACTCCTTCTGAAGGCTGTTGCGTCCATTAGTTTTCACCAGTGCAGCAAATCTGGCAGTAGGGTAGCGACTTGTTTGTAGTGGTTCTGCAGGCTGAGCCTTACCTGTTGTCCAAATGCAAGTCGCTTTTCTTCCATCCTGTTCAAGACCTTGCTAAATCCTGAATATAGTGGGAAACTAGATGGAGTTGGAAGACAGATCATCCAGGGCAGTTTTATGTGGAGTAAGACTGAAATTACCATGTGCACATACTTTGCTTTCAGTCTTCTTAATGCAGAGCACTGTTTTCAAGAAGTTGTAGTCACTTGTACTACTTTTTTGAACAGGAATCAACAATTTTAAGTCAGCAAATTAGAGACAAAGCTCGTTACGTTATTCCGGTAGAGATTGTAGTTATTTGCAGCCAGGGGCAGGGAAAATTGTCTTTGTTGTTGCTAAGTGAGGTACAACTTTTGATACAACTGGTACACCCTCTTGGGGAGCTTGTGTTTGGCTGTCCACTTTTATTATTCTACCCTTTTCAGAATCTACCCTTCACAGAACTGAGTTCATTCCTTTTTGTTTTAGGAAGAATAGGTTTACCTTTATATATTGAAGCCCTTTGTTATACCTAGCTTTTTAAGCTATTCATGCCATTTTAGTGGAGTAGAATGACTCGGTCTCTTATCACTGTCGTGGTTTGTCATTTCCAAACTTCCTTCTGACTTTTTTTATTTTTCCTCGAGAGCTGAGTTAAAAACGGGTTCTGTAGTGAGAAGCCAAGACCTGATACCTTCCCTTCCCATTGGAAATTCACATGCTCAACAACTCTGTATTTACTTTTCAGATTTAAGGACTGTGTCCAGTTTTAATGCATGCAATAGGTGTTCTGTGGGTTTTTTTTAAAGAGAAATGTTGTGTAATTCTCTTATTAGTACCTTTATCAGCAATATTCCTCACTATAAGACCCTCATCAACTTAATTGGATAAGCTTTTTTCCCACTGATCATATTTGTCTTTTTAATTTTATACAAGTAACATCCAGTGTCGACTGTTCACTTTTATGTGGTCTCAGATCGCTTATTGATAACGGATGTAGATTGTCCCATTTGCCGTTTTACAATAGGGTATTTAATGCAAGACTTTTAGTTTTCTTCCAAACCTCGGAGACTTTCCCAGCATTCAAGTTATTTGCAAGTTTTTTGTTTGGCATTTTTTCCAGATATCTAGGTAGATCTCTTCTTCCAGAGGTTTTGAATACAAGCTGTCTGGGTCTGCTGATTTAAATGCTCTTTGCCCACTTGATCTTTTTGCATTGAATTTGATATAATGGCAAGATGTTTTTCTTGAGCATTTCTGTTTATTTTGATGCCGACCTTTTGTCCATTTTATCTGACTTCTCCTTCTGCCACATGGTGCTTTTTAAATTTTTATCTGCCTCTATTTGTTCTCATTGCTGAAAAGGAAAGGCACCTGCAGCTGGTGGCCAGACCACGTCTTGCTGACGAGCTTACGTACTCTGCATTGTACAGACATCAGCTCTTAACTACTGGTAGGGAAAAGGCTTTTGATGATCTCTGTAGCATAGAGCCACATTTGTGTGAAGTTTAGACCTTTAGTCTTGAAGACTAGTTCAGTGGTGTTGCAGAGAAATCTAATATTGTACTGTCAAGAAGGCATTGATTCATATTTTTCCCCTAGATGGATTACATGGTCTGACAGGTGGCACTTTTATTATTGTCATAGAGGGCGTCAGCAATAACGCTATAGCTGATACCTCCTGTCAGGGTTTATCAATGAGCAGCGTGTTTCGTTGGCAGAAGAAATCAAACACTTGGATCCAGACGTGGAATTTAGCTGTGTCCCGGTTACAGGGCACACAGTGTCTCACACTGAAGGCTGTGAGCCAAAGGTGGGCAACCCACCTGAGCACTTGGGTGCCTGTGGGTACCTAATTGTCGTACAAATCAAACCATTGACCAAGTTGTCATGAGAGTTGCATTTGAGTGAGTTTGGGTTACGTTTAATTCTCACTGGTGTCCAGTTTGTTAGACATGTTTTGATTTATGCCTAATAAGTGGCGATAGCCTTGAGTGCATTTTAAATTATTAATGAAGTCAAGAGTCATAGTGTGTAATAAAGGAGGTTAGTACTTTCTTGTATAAGAGACTTGTCATTAGCATAGTAGCTTTGGAATAATGAGCTGTATTCATCTTAAACATGGGGCAATTCAAGCCAGCTTAGTCTGGGAGTGTGCTGTATGATAGCTTGGAGCGTTAGAATTAACCTTGCTGTCTGTGACACTTTAGATGGGAGCACAAAACGTTTGGAGCTGTAAGATCAAGAGATGGCACAAGTGCAAGCCCAGTTATAGCTGTCGTGGGAAGAGGGATACCTTGATTCTAACCTCTGTTTCCAGGCTCTACATTCATTTTAGATTAAACGATCATTGGATAATATCCTGGGAAGCTTCCCCTCAAACTTGACAGATGGTCCAAGAAACTTTCATCAGCTCTCTGCCACCTGTAGAAGTGGTGGGGACTGACTGTAGCCTGGGGGATTTTTTTGATGGATGGGAAAGCTTTTAAAGTAAGGTAGGAATATAAAACTCTCTCCTCATTGCTTGGGAGACTAATTAGTCTGGCTAAGCAGGTATAAATGACTTGGCATAAAGGCTGAATTCTTAAGTAATCTCAGTTAGGTTTCAAAGTCTTTTAACCTAGAGGGATTTTTTTTTAATCTTTGCAGAGTATACCAGGAAAGAAAATGGAACCTCTAAAATAATTTTAGAATGCTTTTTATTCCGAGTTCTTAAGTTCCTAGTGGGGCAACCTTCAGTATGGGAATAGCTAAATCACACTGTACGTGTGTAGCTGTGCAAGAGGGTTTATAGTGCTTTGCTCATGCATTTTCTAGAAAATGTGAAGTCTTTGTTCTGTGTGAGTCTTCTTGTGCTGACAGCGCTCTACTACAGATTTCGACCTGCAGCAGATGTACAACATCTGCCCTAGAGGGACAAACAAGTGACAAGCAGTAAGCTGGATGGGTTAGAAATATGTTTAGGGCATAGTTCTAAGTAGTAAGCTGTAACAGCAGCTCTTGAAGTTAACCAAGTATCGTCTCTAGAGTTTGGTACTGGAGTCAGTGTCATTAAGCTGTCTTTATCCCTCCTTGAATTTTATCAGGTATCTCTTCCTTTAAAGTTATGTGCTGTAAGTAGTGTCTGCTTATGAGCAGCTGGTATTTCCCTGTGACAAGATTGGAAGTGTTTGTAGAGAGTTTTGTTAGCCAGATGATATCAAGGCAAAACTTCAAATCTTGTGATGTTACTAACGGTCAGACTGTGTAGCTTTAAGGTTGTGCTTACTTTAACCAGGCTACTGTTGGTACTGGCTAAGAGAGGCATTTTTGCTTTAGAAATACTGTGCGTGCTTATTCTCAGCTTAATCTTCATGCCTGTGCTTGATGTTAAGCACTGTTTTCAGATGCAAAATGTGATTAACTTGTGGGAATTCTGAATGTACCATTCACTTCTAGTGAATTCTTTCCATCTGTCTTTGTTTTGTTAAGAAATATCAATTTCTCCGTTCTTATTGATCCAATTCTTTTATTTCAAAACCTTGGTGTACTGAATCTGGCTGGGATGGAGTTAAGACTGATAGACTAAACCAGTATAACTTAGTGATTTTTTTTTTTTTTAAGAAAATCAAATACAATTTGAAAAGCAGCTTATTAGACTTGCAATAATACATCTTTCCAACATAGAAAAATTGTAATCTTCAGCTTTTCTGGTCAATTCTTCCACTCAGTCTTCATATAACACTGACAGGCAAAATATCATAAAACACATTACTTATGACTTGTTAATGTAATTGAAAGGAATGCTCGGCTGAATCCTCCTTTCTGTTACGCTGTTACTTGACACTCGTCAGGGTTGAAGTGGATCACTGCTTTTATGGGCCTCTTGCCTCTGTGACTTTTTTTCTTGTCATCAGATTTCATGTTAACTTTACAGTTTGTGCTAGCAAGGGCTTTTTCATAGTATCATTATGAGGATTACAGTTTTGTGTGCAGGCACTGCCTTCCCTCTCTCTTCCAAGTTTTAGCTGCTGATAAAGCTACCAAAGGGCTACTGGCTGTCAAAACGACACAACTTTTAAAATGCCTTAGACCTAGATTGTGCAGAAGAGTTTTTTTAATTGTTATTATTTGTGTCTCATTTGGACATTTCCTAGTAACTAGATGTTCCTAAAATAAGTGTCTTATTCATTACAGGAGTGGAAAAAGTGGATTGGTGATTAAAAGAAGAAAAAAGAGTGTCCCTGCTTGTAGTTCTCAGATTTTTACAGGTTTCATATAAGAATGCTATATATGTTAACTTCTAAGGCACTGCTTCTTTTTGTGGTTGTTGTTGTTGTTTTTATTTTCCCCTCAGTAGGAAATTTGTCAGTAGTGTCGGTCAAAAGACAAAATTTTGGTTTATAACCCACGTTAAAAATTTCAGATTTGTTATCGCCAAGGCTGTGATGTATCTTCTAAGGTTTAGCCGCTAGAGGGTGTCTAAACCAACCTCTGGTTAAATAAGGCTTCTAGCTGGCAAAACACGTCTTCAAGTTTACCTGATTGCTGGAATGATGTAGAAACATACTTTCTAAAGGTTTCTATTTTAATTTTTTTTAAATTTATGTGAGATTGTTTTTTTAAGGATAATTATTGAGAAATATTTGTATAGTTTAACCATTTGAGCAACTTTTCTTTGCAGGTGATCTTGTGAATTAGTATACCATCAATGATGGCAGAACATCCACCATTACTGGATACCACTTCGATTTTAAGTAGTGAAATCCCTCTTCTAACCTCCCCTATTGTTAGTGGAGATGGAGCACAACAGGTAAGGAAACTAAAGTGTTGTTTTGGTGGTTTTCTTAAATTCTTTCAACAGCATCATTGAAATGTTGGCACTGTAAAAGGTATTAATCCTTCATCTGGAATATTTTTATGCAGCTTTGGTCATGCTTATGTTTTAGTGATGGAGGTGAACATAGAACTGGTGCAGAGAAGAGATTTGTAAAGAGTATGAAGTGGAAAACCTGCCTCTTCTTAGAAGGATGAGACCAAACAACTGCCAAGTTGTCCAGTGAAGAAGTGTTAGCATGTGCATTCTGCATACCTTTAACCTAGAAAGAATATCTTAGCCCCAAGATAGGCACAATTCTGGAGCACCTTCCACTGGGAGAAAAGGAGTGAAAACTTAACTGTTTTGAAGTGTTTGAATGGATTTAGAAACCACTGCCTCTGATAGCAAGAGACTGAACTTGATGATCTAGAGAAATCCCTTATAGTCTTCTGTTCCCATACTTGATCTTTATGCAGGAGAAATAATTATTTGTCACAAAGAGGAATTCATTTGTAGGGTAAAAACACATATAAGCTCTGAAATGAGACTGGAGAATGGATTGCAGCTGTTCATGAGATATGGTTGTGGCTGCAGTGACATCTTGACAATGTACAGGAAGCTTAAATACAGAGAAAGAGTCTTTTTTTTAATAAATGTATGGATAGAACATTCCAGAAAAATGGAAGGAACAGTATCTGAACTTGCTTTCTCTTCCAGTTCTTCTTTCAAATACAAATGTTTAGAAATAGTAATCTGTAACATGCAAGAGAGCTGTTATTGTTTCTTTATGTATTTTTCTTAAAAACTTAAATTTTAAAGCCTTGCAAACAGAAGAACAGAGTATGTCTACTCACAGTTACACATACCACCAGGCTGGTGGTAAGAGGTTGAAAGGGACCTCTGGAGATGATGCAGTTCAACTTTCCCCCACTTGAAGCAGGTTCAACTTGAGCAGGTTGCCCAGGACCATATCCAGTTGACATTTGTGTATCTCCAAGGATAAGGGACTCCACAGCCTCTCTGACAGTCAGTTCCCCAATACTCATCCCACCTTCACAGTGAAATAATTTCTTACATTTTAGTGGCATATTTGTATTTCATTTTGCCCTTTCACTGGGCGCTGGCTGAGAAGAGTCCAGCTCAGTTTTGTTTACTACTCCCCCTTTCAGGTATTCATGCACACTGATAGTAAGGTCTTCCTGATGCATCTGTTCTTTAGGCTGAGCAATCCCAGCTCTCTCAGCCTGTATTCACTAGGCTGATAATCCAGTCTCTTCATAACCTTTGTGGCCCTTTGCTGGATTCTATCCAGCATGTCTGTGTCCTCCTTGTACTGGGGAGCCCAGGACTGGATCCAGAACTCCAGGTGTCTCACCAGTGCTGAGTGGGTAGAAGGCTCATCTCCCTTGACCTGCTTGCAGTGCTCTTCCTAATGCAACCCAGGACGCTGTTGGCCTTTTTTGACTTGAGGGTGCCTTGCTGACTCACATTCAACTTATCTGCCATTCCTTTTTCTGAAGAGCTACTTTCCAGACAGTTAGCCCCCGATGTGTCTTGGTGCATGGGATTGTTCTTCCTCATAGAATCATAGATTCATCAAGGTTGGAAAAGACCTCCTAGGGTCATCAAGTCCAACTGTCAAACCAGTAGGACCATGACTACTAAATTGTATCCCAAAGTCTCACATCTACATGTTTTTTTAACACCTCCAGGGATGGTGACTCCATCACTTCCCTGGGCAGCCTGTTCAGTGCCTCACCGCTCTTTCAGTGAAGAAATTTTTCCTGATATGTAATCCTCAGGTACAAGACTTTGCATTTCCCTCTGTTGAACTTCATGAGATTCCTACTGGCCTATTTCTTCTGCTTTTCAAGGTTGTTGTGAACAGCAGTGCAGCCATCTAGTGCATCAACCATTTCTCCCAACATTATATCACTTGCAGACTTGTCAGTGGTGCGCTCTGTTCCATCATCCAGACTTTTAGAGAAGATAGTAAACATGACCAGCTCCAGTATCAACCACTGAGGTAGATGACGAGTGAATGGCCTCCTGCTGGACTTTGCACTGCTGAGGACAGCCCTTTGAGACCGGGAGTTTTCAGTCCATTTCAGTGCCTGTATTCACTCTGTGCATCATCAGTTTCTCTGTGAGGATGTTGGCATAGAATCATAGAATGGTTGGAGTTGAAAGGGACCTTAAAGATCTCATCTAGTTCCAGCCCTGGGCAGGGACCTTAAAGATCATCTAGTTCCAGCCCTGGGCGGGGACACCTCTCATGCAAGACCATGTCAGAAGCCTTGCTCAAGTCATGATAAACAGTAGCTACTGCTCTTGCCTCATTCACCAAGCTAGTCATTTTGTTGTAGAAGCCCATTCAGGTTTGTCAGACGTGGTTTCCTCTTTATGAATCTGTACTGTACTGACTATTCCCAGTCACCTTTTTATCTTTAATGTTTTCGGAAATGGTTTCCTAGAGCTGAAGGTGACGTTGACAAGCCTGTAGCTACCTGGCTCCCTTCCGTGCCCTTTTTTGAAGATTGCAGTGACATTTGCTTTCTTCTAGTCCCTGGGAACCTTCCCTGATCACCATGACCTTTCAAACATAGTTGAGACTGAGTTACTTGTTCTGCATTCCCCTAAAATAAGACTAGCAAGCTGTGCTGTCAAGCTTACTCAGTAATGGTGCAAAATTTTGAGTCAGATATGAGCTTAAATGTTCTTTTGGGGATACTCTTTCTGCTGCCAAGCAAGATTAAAACTGAAAAGCAAGCAAAAAAAAATTTCTTCAAATAAATGAATTTGTGGGGGTTTCTGTTCATCTTAAGGGAAAAGCATCATATATACTGATGCTGTCCTTTTTTATTTAAAAAAAGAAATAAAGCGGGTTGTTAAGAATACTGTCTGACGTTGAACTGGTAGTGGTAATGCTTATTTCACTTGCTTATTTAAAAAAGATAAAAGGGAATCTTCAGAAAGCATTGGGCAGATTCTCAGTCATCAATAAAGTCAATATCTTTCTTCATTTCATGATAACTAGCAGTTACACCACAATGTTGTCTACTGTTCTGTGTTGAACTGTTCCTCTGATTGAGAGGAACCGTTTCTCTCAGAGGAAAAATGTCTAGTGAAAGTTGCAACTTTCGTTTTCTGTCCTTCCTTCGCATCTGATATATGACTCATGAAGAATCCGTAAATGCATTTGTTCAGTGGCAGGAAACTTTACTGGAAATGCTTTTTGCATCTGGTGATTTAAAAGCCATTGCTAAGGAGAAAATGCTTTGTATATCTGAAATATGGGAAATCCAGAATTGCAGGCACTGTTCACTCTCTCAAGGTTGTCCAGTTAAGACTTAGGCCCCAGAAAGGCCAGACATACTAGTATTTATTTATTTATAAGGGTCCTAAAAAATAACTGTATCTTTATTTTACGTGGTACACTGATGTAAGATGTATATACTTTCAAATGAAGCATGACTCAAGTTCAAAACGTTGTAATTTTGAGTCTTTTGTATTTTAAAAAAATGTTTTAACCTGAATATGAGTTTGTTGTATTCTCCTTTTTTCTTGTTTTTTTTTCCTTCTTGTAACTTTGAATCTCCAAGAAGCATGAAGGATTTGCCTTCATGACTGAGTCACTCATTTTTCTCAAAGTCTTCTGTTTGCTTAGCTACTATATACACGTGTTCTGTAGGGGTCACTTCCTTAAAATACAAAAACTGCTTTTCTGGTTTCTTTCATAACAGTGCTGTGTTGAGTTATGTAATCTAGAATGTAATCTGTAGAATGCTGTCAGAATTTAATTGTGGTCTTGCAGTCAAAATTCAGAGCTGCTTTGTCCATGTTTTTCTGTCTTAGTGTGCAGGTTGGACTGTAGGTATTGTAATTAGTTTTAGTCTGTCATGACTGAAAATGTATTGAAAACAGAGTAGAAAATTCTTTATTCAAATATGTTGTTTATATGTTGGTATTTCCCACGTTAGACTAGTTCACTATATCCTAAACTTGCAAGTTTTTGTTAAGTGATAAAACATCTGAGGATTTTTTTACTCACTCCGTGCATCGTACTAGAATTAACTATTGTAATTATTGTGACTTGTTACATATACTGCAAAACTGAATTACTAAATAAGTATAGATCATTCAGTACTTTTCTGGAACAGTTCATATCTTCAAGATAATCTATTTCAAATACTTGAAGTTCTGCTGGCAGTTTAAATGTGAAATAGCAGTGCAAATATTTGAACACTTTGAGATGAAAGGTCATATGCTTCAAAGAGCGGAAGTGTCTGATCAGGTTAAAGCTGTGACTTCCCACCATGTTTGAAAACAAAACAATTCACAAAATTAGAGGATTGTGTGTGTTCAGACAGAAAATATGGGCAGCTTAAACTGTGTGGATGTTTGTATGGTACTCGGTGCTGCTGTGGAAGAAAGCCTTGTTCTGTGTCCCACAGTGCAAGGGGTTACTGTTGGTTTCGTAGGACAAAACCAATGAAAAAGAAAATCAAGCCCACTAGCTCTTCCCTCTACTACTTTTGCACCTTCTCATCGTGGTGCTCAACATGAGTAGGTAATTTACTGCTTTTATCTTGGTGGTAAGTAAGGTGGTGGCTGAAGTATGGAGAAGATCCATAGGAGTTGATAGAAACCAGGTGACAGTGAGAAAACATGGCACTGAGAAAACAAGTGCTCAAGGGTTTTTCAAGGAAGACTAACTACTGCAGCAAGGCTTTGCTGAGTATTACACAGGCCGGACTGGAAGGATGTGCTTGCTTACGTGAGCCCTGATTTGGTGGGAAGAGGTAAATTCACAATTGAGAGGAAAATGGAGAGGCAAGAGTTCAAACTACTTTCCTTTAACACACTTTGTTTTCCTGATACAGACTGATGTTAAATTGTTTTGGAAAGTTTCTGTAGTATTCAGTGCTATTTCAGAACAAATCAGTAAATTACTGACACGAGTTTGGAGCAGCGCTGGAGCTCTGGACCCTCTCGGCACCTTCTTGCTAAAGCTAATAGAATCATAGGATCGTTAGGGTTGGAAAAGACCTCTAAGATCACCTAGTCCAACCGTCAACCCAGCACGACCATGATGGCTAAGCTATATCCTGAAATGCCATGTCTACACATTTTTTGAACACCTCCAGGGATAGTTGCAAAGTCAGACATCCCTATATAACCTCAGTTATATACCAAAAAGGTAGATAACACTCTCGGAGTATCTCAATAGCTTTTAACGGTTTCCATTTCTTTGGGGAGACGCTGTGTTTGACCTTCAGTCAGTTTTTTATTTCTCAGCAGGATATAGTGATGATGTAATACCTCGGGCTCAGTAAGCTGGTTGCTTATGCTTCAAACTATTCAGAAGTTCAGATGTTTTCCTTTTTCTCCATAGTGGTGAGTGATAGGACAAGGGGAAATGGTCTTAAGTTGCTCCAGGGGAGGTTCAGGTTGGATAAGAGGAAGAATTTCTTTACTGAGAGGATTGTCAGCCATTGGAACAGGCTGCCCAGGGAGGTGGTTGAGTCACCACTGAGGGACACGGTTCAGTGATGTTGATAGGGCTAGGAAAAGGTTGGACTCAATGATCTTGAAGATCTCTTCCAAACTTCTCTTCCAAACAATCTCTTCCAAAACTGTTCTATGATTCCATGGTTCTATGTTTAGTGGGTTCTCCAAAAATTCCACTGTGTGTGTGTATATGTCTGTAGTTTGTGTCTGTGCATGTATGTGTGATGATGTGTGTATATATATCTACCTTGTGTGATTTTAAGTGCAAATTCTTTGAACTGAAATTGATATTTAGCTTCAAATCTACAAGTTAGTATTTCTAAAACCAATGTCTTTAACAACTTCAACATCAGAGGTTTAAATATTTATTAATCTGTTCTCATAGGAGGAAGTCTTCAGTCAGCAGAGTAATAGATGGCTATAAAACCAAATGAAATATTTCTGAGAATCCCCTTTTTTGGCTTTCAGATTGTTTATATATATGGAGTCATAGCAGAAATATAATGGTGAGGATGTAAACTAGATTACTAAATGCTTTTTCCTCAGTTTTAGTTCTGATGCTTCTGTTTCTGAAAAGCATATGGTGTATTTTCAAGTTCCATCTTGCTTTGTTTTTGCCTTGCTGCTGAAAATCAAGCCCAGAACTGCATATGTTTCGTGATCTTTTCCTCTAGAAGGAAGAAAAGTATCCATGTTGTAAGTTGTTTAACAACACACACAGTTAGAACTGTTCTCACTGCTTCCATATTGTGCTGTTTTCCTTTTTTATCTGTGTTTGGATTTAATAGAATACGGAATACATGCATGGCTGCTTCTGTGGTTTTTTGGTGTGGTGTTTCTTTTTTTCATGTTTCCCCTTTGACTGTATTGAATTAGCAGATACATCTAACTTTTCCTTTTGGAGATTCATTAAAGTTTGCTTTAGTCGACAATTATTCTTCCATCCTTCAGTGACTTCGTAGCATTGAAGCGTACCAGAACCGTGTTTACTGGAACCATTGGAGCTCTTCTGCAAAGCAGATAATCAAACTGTATTTTTTTCAGGATTGATTAGTACTTTTGTATAGCAACCGTCACTGCAAAATACATAATCAACTTATATGGGACATTACATATACAAAAAATCTTCTCAAAAAAAGTTTTTAAATGGCTATGATTTTAAAAAAACAAGACACAAAAAAGCTATAAGAGTGTGAGTTTTGATGTCTCAAGGTTATTAAGATCCTCTCTGTATCTGACTTAATCATATTTTTTGGTCACAAAGAGCAAAGTTTTGTCTTAGTTAAGTGTAAACTATTTTGGTTTCTTGGCCTTAGAGATCACAGTTTTCTCTTATGTATTTGGACTGTATCTGTGATTAGAGATGCATTGAAAAGTTGCTTTAAATTTTCTAAAAGAAGCCTTCATCCACTGCAGAAAGTGAGAATTCAAAATGCTTTGGTGTATAGTTATGTACAAATACTGTGTTGCTTTTGGCTAGCAGGAAGCAGCATCAGATTTATTGCAGAATATATATCCAAATATATTCCTTTTAATATTTGTTCTCTGAAATAAATGCAGAAAGGAGTGAAGGCTGTGTAGTTTGAAGCCTTTCCTACTTGTATTCAGTGTGAACATTCATGGAATGAAGTATCCTCCTAAAACGTATCTGAGTAATCCTCCTTACTCTTTAAAATGTCTGTTTTCATTTGTGTGATATGAATCCTAGATTAATTTGGTCTCTGATACAGTAGATTCTTCCCAAGATACTTGAGGCAAGATTTCCCTTGTTGAATGAATCTCGTCAGAAAATTGACATTTGCAAGAATTGGATGACATGTGAAAATCGAATTTAAAGCCAGTTAGTCACTGTAGGTTGCTAATATAGTCAATGAGGAGAAATGAGCACATCTGGAAGACCATCTCTGTCGTGTTTTAGGAAGGTGACTAAGGAAGATGATCTGTACTTTTTTGTTTTCTTTTTAATGAGGTGAGAAGGTGCGAGTTGCCTGCAGCCATGTTCCTGTCTGCAGTCTGTTCTAAGTGGGCCCCCTTCCTGAGCCTGCACATTCTTCTCTCAGTCAGGTATGGAAGGATGTGGTTATGTCCAAACGGTGTCCTGGGCTCAGGTGTGCTCCTTGACCTCCTTCTCTCTCCTTCTCTGTGCCTTGGGACACATAATGGCAAGTAAGCCAGGACCTGGATGCCAGAGGCCAAGACCTACGAAGTCACATTTTTTCTTACATACATTTCCACGCCTGGAATACTGTGTTCAGTTTTGGGCTCCCCAATTCAAGAGAGACAGGGACCTACTGGAGAGAGTCCAACGGAGAGCTACAAGGATGATTAAAGGACTTGAACATCTCTCCTATGAAGAGAGACTAGAGAACTGGGGCTGTTTAGCCTCGAAAGGAGATTGCTGGAGAGGGGACTTTATTAACGTGTATAAATATCTGAGGGGTGAATGTTAAGGGGAAGGAGACAATCTCTTCTCAGTGGTGCCCAGCAATAGAACAAGGAATAACGGGTTTAAGTTAGAACATAGGAAGTTCCACCTCAACGTGAGGAAAATTTTTTTACTGTGAGGGTGACAGAGCACTGGCACAGGCTGCCCAGAGAGGTTGTGGAGTCGCCTTCTTTGGAGACTTTCAAAACCCGCCTGGATGCGTCTTTTGTGCCCTGCCCTAGGGGATCCTACTCTGACAGGGGCTTGGACTAGATGATCTCTAGAGGTACCTTCCAACCCCTGACATTCTATGATTCTTCAGAAGACAGCTGTTGTAATCTCTCTTAAGTTGTGATGAAAGTGTAACTGCTTTGCAGTCGTATTTTTAACTACAGAAACTTAAAATACATGAGCATTACACTCTGTGAACAGGTAATTGGACATACATCACCTGCTTGCTGAAGTTTGTTTTGTTTTTTTCCCTAGGAAACATTTCTTCACTGAGAGAGTGAAGAACACTGGAGCAGGCTTCCTAGAGAGGTGGTCAATTCCCCAAGCCTGTCAGTGTTTAAGAGGCATTTGGACAATGCCCTTAACAACGTGCTTTAACTTGATCAGCCCTCAGTTAGTTGGGCATTTGGACCAGATGATGGTTGTTTCCAACTGAAATAGTCTATCCTATTCCCTAGTGACTGAGAGATTTCTCTATTTATAACTGGGCAAAGTCCATCCAACCCTCTGGGTATTACAGAATGAGAGAGGTCAGAATGCTGTTCTCCAGGAAGAGATAGACTCAGGATTACACAGCGTAGCAAAAACCAGCTTCGGCTCTTATTTTTTCTGCTGTTCTTTTTGAAGTAGAGGAGAAAATGGGTGGCAAAGGATTGGGGCTGTAGATATTTCTCCCACCAAGTCCTTGGTCTGGTACTGACTGAGCCTTCCCCAACTTGATCCGCTTGAGGATGTAGCCTTTAATTTCTCTTCCATCTGAGGTTTGTGCTGTCACACAGTGTTCTGATATAGTGATACCCAGACTTGCACAAAGCTGGGTGCGCAGGGGAAAAAAGGCTAGTTTAGAACTGCTGTTGAAATTCTTAAAACACCTGGCATTCTTTATTTTTTTTTTAATGAAATGCTATTTTGAGAAACTGAGGAATACAGTTCTTCCTTTGCCTCTGTTTAAGGTTGAAATGTGGAAGATACATCCATCAGTCTTAAATATTTTGGGCTATTAACTTGCTGTATCACCAAACAGGAATCTTGAGCTGTCAGAAGCAATGTTGGGCAATATAATTTTTTTTCTAAACAAACAGCTTAAATGTTTCTTAAATCTTATTAATTCTTCAGGAACTGAATGTCCAACTTCAGTCCAAATACAGCTTGCTTCTATATATTATTCTCTTAATTGTTAAAATTGCATTACAGGAAAGAGGGTGTTTTTAAAGAATATTTATTGCAACTTTTGAGTTGTTGTTCAGCAGAGTTATTCGAAAAAGGAGAAAGTGACACCTTTTTCTCCCACCTATCGCTTCAGCCCTTGAAACAACTCTTATCAATTACGGAATGCTGCGCAGCCGGAGTGAGCTCGGCTGCTGCGTGCTTGGTGGAGATTTCCACCAGTGACCTACTGGTTGTATGGGTGAGAAACCAAGTCCATCCTGCTTACTGTGTCCTCATTTTGCTCTTCAGAAGGATGAAGGAAACCAAGACAAGGGATGCTTCAGTCTACAGAGGGGAACCAACTGTAGCTTTGTAACCTTTCTGAAATAATGTGGTCATCTGTTAGGTCAGAATTGCTCGCAACCAGTTTATAACGTTGGATGTTGTTTCTCGGTGAATGCCGAACTGGTTGCACGCACTTTCAGACGCAGCCAGGTATTTCTCACAAAGAAATTATTTTAGGTAGAGTGGCATTGACTTCCACGATCATTAATGAATCTGTTAACTGTCCACCTCAGTTTGTTCATCATGGCTAGCCTTCATAATGTCTGTGAGAGTCTTTGTAATTTATGACTAGGTATTTATAGAAGGAAAAACTCTCTAACAATGGCATAACTGTTCAGTTTGTGTCAAGTGTGAGCTAACCAACAAACTAATTCTTCCCCTCTTCTCAGCGTTAAGATCTTCACAACAGATTCAGAGAGCCTGGAACCAGGCAGTGTTCAGTGGTATTTATTTATTTGGGTTTTTTTTTGCATAGGGAAACACCAAAAATACCTATTTGACATGAAAAAATACCTATTTGACATGAAATACTTTGTGGCAACTCCTGGTGCAGCCTGCAGTCGAAGCACGAGAATTGCAAAGTACATCAATAGACATACAACTGGAAAGTTATTTCATTTTTGATCCTCAATTAAAATAATTGCAAGTGTATTTTGATTCCATGAGTATTGTGTAGAAGACAGGACTATTACAGGAAGAGATTTTAATGGTTTGGGTTTTTTTAATTTTGAAAACAATATCTAAAACCTGTTGCAAATCAGATCAAAAATCTTCAGTGTCTGGCTTTATTTGAACAATGCCACATGTAGCACTTTACTGCACCTTTAGATTTGTTTAGTTCGGGGTTTTTTTAGAAATTAGGGTTTTTGTTCTCTGAACATTTAGTACCATCTTAAGCAACTGGAGGTTTTGGAGGGTTTTTTTTTTTTAAATTGTAGTTTTCACTCCAAACAATCTTTGCTAAGTTACTTAATTTTCCAAAATTCAATTGGCAGTCTTTCAGTGCATCCAGTACACCTTAAATGAAAGTTTACTCCCTAATTCAGTTTTGGACTGTTGTGAATATGCAGAATGATGAGCTGAGGGCACTTCCCCCTGCAAAATATTAGCTGAAAGCTTCGCCCTTGGCGTCCCTTTGCTGTGCAGTTCGAGCCCTGTCCCTCACCCACTTTTGCTTAGCACTGTAAACCTGAAGTCCTGTGGGATTCAAACAACAAATTGTCGTGAAATGAAAAAATGAAAGACTTCAATCTGATTGTTTTATTTATAGAGGTTTATTTATACAGACTAGACAGCGTCTAACCACTCTTCAGGACCAGATGCCTTAGAAAGTTCTAGAGTTCAGTGACTACCCCTAACACTATTTCCTTCTGATTCCCTGTAAACAAAGATTAGCTTAAAACTTCACAGCATCAGTGCTTGTCTGTTGTATTATCCAGATTCTTTGAAACACTTCTGTTACCCTTATGTTTATATTTTCACTGAGTTAAAGATATAATAGTAGGATTATTTTAAGTAGCAAATTTTCTCTGCGCTGTCTGCTAACCACAGACTGTATGAATGCTAATGGAACAGATTGAGTTTGCTGTAAATGAGACAAATAAAACTTTGCTTAGCCAAGCTGTGAGATCTGAGAATGCAAAAAAAAAAGAGACAAAGCAGAAATAAATAGATCAGAACTGTAAGTATTTATCAGTAACAGAGAATGAGGCACACTTATGGAACATGCAGTGATTGACACTGCTGCATGTGGACACTAACAAGCCTTTGACATTCATCAGTGACGTTAGATGAAGATTTTAGCATCTCTTTTACTAATCCTTCTCATAAAACTGTATATTTTCACAAAACAAGGCTCCAAACTGTCTTCCCCTAGCTCCACCCCAGTGATCAGCTCTCTGCTGATCATCTTACACGTGAGGAGGGTGAACGTGTAAGTACAATAAGAATTAAAAAGCCATTTTCATAAATAAAATCAGTTTATTTGCTATAGTAATAATAATAAAAAACTCCTTTAGATCTTTCCAACTTCCCTTTCTACAGAAAGCAGTGGAAGCTTTTTGAATGCCAGCATCGCTGAAAGGCCAAGTCAGCTTTCCAGCCTTTCCAGTTGCTTCTGGAGATGCTCTGTGGCCTTAGTGCATTCAGTGGTGCTGACAGTATCTTGTAGTGTTGGTTGAAGATGAAATGTTTGCTGATTTTATTATCTGTCAGCTGCCTTTTAGAAAAAAATGATGCAGAACTGCACGCTTTCTCTTCTGAAAATATACAGAGGCCTTAGGAGCGTGTCACTGAAAAGGTGACTTCTTTTGCTTTCTTTTGCTGCTGCTGCCTGTGGGAACCAAAATAGTTTGGATTGCGTTTGGCTTTTTTTCAATATCTGAAATGTGAAAATTGTTACTGCTACACCTGATGTTACATTTACTTAGTACGGATTTCCTCCCTAGCCCTGAAAACCAAGATTTGTTAATTACCTTTACTACCTGAATCTTTTGTGCTCTTCATTAGGATAATGTTAGTCTCCGTATGTGGAACAGTTAGATCCCTCTAGATGATCAATCAGTATTAGCAGATTCTAGGGTAGGGAATGGTAGTGGTGTGGGAAACCTGCAAATTGGAGTTTGGTGGAAAATTTAAGATTTTAGAACTTTAGCATTAAGAGCGTTGCATCAAGTTACCTTACAAATAATGAGAAGCCTATTTTCTTCTGTCATTCATACTAAAACCAGGAAATTATATAAGGGGAAAAAGAAAACTTTAACATTGCTTTTCCTTACAGATGCTACAGAAATGTGATGTGCTTAGTCTGCTATGAATAGGCGTGATATAGTACAGAGCTTAGCCTAAAGTTTTGAGAACTCTTTGTTGGTTAATAGTCAGCATAAATGAGGACGGAGGAAGTCTTAAGGAGTCTAAAAGGAGATAGAAAAGTCTTATGAAAGATGCCTTTAAGAGAGAATTAATTGGAAATAACACTTTTCACAACCATGAAATTCATAAATTGTTGTAAAGTGCCAAAGGCTTAAGATACTCTTTTAATTTAGCTTTTTTTTACTGATGGATCAGCTGTTCCTATTTAATAATCTTACGCTGTCTGTGCCCGTTACGTAGATCTTTTCCATTTTCTCATTTAATCTGTTTTCTAAATGGTAGTGGATTTGATTGCGAAAAAGAGTAGTTTACAACCTCATTAGCGTAGTTATGATATGAGCAGCAGATTTTGAGCACACAGTCAGTGGAAAAACGACTTGTGCTGCATTTGTAAGTGACATCACCTTGGCTGGACCACAGATGTGATTCCATCTGGCAACTCCTGTGCTGCTAATGAATAACAACAGTCAAGTTTTGTGGTGTTCTTTGATGGGTAGCTTTTAGGGACATAACAAATACTGTTGTACTAGTCTTACATGCTGGGAAACTCTGGAAACTGGCGACAAACACACAAATCACAGTGGGTTTGTGTTGGAGCCACAACAGAGTTGGCATCGTGAGCCTGTGCCCAGTTTTCCCTGTTCAGCAGACCACGTTCTGCAGAGCCAGCCTAGATGTAATGATTTTCCTTGTACCAAGAGACTGTACATGGATAGAAGAACAGATGCTTTGAAAACTGTTTTCAGCAATAAAATGATACTGGGTATGAATAAGCGATACCTTAAGCCTGAAAAGCTTTTACTTGGTAAAAAAAATTTGTGTCGATCAAACAGTAGGAATATGGCTCGAAGTTAAAATAGTGGACAGTTACTTTTTTCTTACAAGTAGGGTGTAGGTTTGAGGCCCTTTACATTAAAGTGTGTGCATGTGTGTGTGTATAGGTACACTTGCTTATTACCTTTGAAGACATTACTCCCCAAATAATTTTCAGGTTTTTTTTTTATACTTCAGGCAACATTCAGTCAGTAATCTCCGTGTTGTCATGTTCCAGATACGAAGTTGTTACAAAGCAGCTTCATGTCTCTTGTCTGCATAGGGGTTAAGACCTAAACCAGAGTGATGTGTATGTGATAGTAGAAGTAATTTCTCACAAGAAGGGAGGCATGTGTGTTTTGCCCTTTGTAACTGTCTTTCCACAGGTGAGGTTATGCCAGCGGGCCCTTGCTGTTGTTGGGATTAAAGATCACAGATGTGAGATGGCCAGAAACTAATATCGGATGTTTTCAGTTCAACTCTTGAATGGAGACCTACAGAGGGAAATCATCTTTGTCAGCCGTCTGAAACATCTGAAATATTAATATCTAATAAAAGTTATTTCTGGTTGTAGTATTATTTAAGGCAGACATGTATGTAAACTCTAAAGCAAAATTGGGAAGCATACATCTTTCTTTTCAGTTCCCTTGATTAGTGCATCTCATAATGTAACACAGCATTTAAGAAAAAGTGCAGTAGAACCCAGATGATTATTTCTTTGGGGTATCTTTTTATTCTCTCACAAAGTGGATTCCCCCCCCCTACCCGCTCCTCTTTCTGGCTTATTCACAAGCTGAAGTCATGAGCCACATCACAGATTCAACTGTGAAGTCAGAAGTTGGTTCATTCCAAGCTAGTGTATCCTATCTGGGAATCAGAAGGCTCAATTAAAAGCGCGGTTATAAAACGGCATATATTTGGAAGCTTTGTTCTCTTCAACCCGAACCGTCTGTTGACTGACGTTAGATGATCCAGAAGCAGATGCTGCAGCAGCTATTTGTTGATTTAGTTGCCATGGTGACATGATACATTGGTGTACAGCAGGAAGCTCACTGTACGTCGGCTAATTTGATAGGAAGGAAGGCTTGAGGTAGGTATTGCTGACTATATTGTTAATTGATCCTACCTTTCACATCCTGCCTCCACATGCTTTGTGGATGCACAGCTCTAGAGGAAGGTGAAGGGAGGTACTCCAGCTTGGCGTTCAGGTTAAGGTGCCCTGGTAGAAGAAGGGGAGGGGGGACCAGTGCTCAACACATCACCGAAGATTACCTCGGTATTAAGTGAATGGAACAGATTGGAGCAGCCGGAGTGGTGACTGTTGAATCTTCCTTCCTCCTTTGTCACTGTGGTAGCACCAGTTGAATGAGAGAAATAAAAGGATGCGAGCAACAGTAAGTCAAAGTGCTCCGGCTTTTGAAATGGCTTGCGAGATAAAGCATGTCACTAATTAACAGCTTGATTGGAGCTATTAGTGGAGAAAAATGTAATTGTTCTGAATATGTGCCCTAATGACAGAGCTTGAATGTGGCTCTGCCTGGAAGTTGTGTTGTATTATATTTGCCCTTTTCCAGAAATACAGTTTTTTAATCTTGTTGCAGACAGGCTGTTAAAGATACAGTGTACATCTTACAAAAGGTTTGGCTCTACCACCCTCTAACAGCTTTAGTTGAGTGCTTTAAAGATGTTTGAAGTCAAAATGACCAAGAGCATTAGCTACAGTGTTTTCCTAAATTTAAAAAATGTTCAAAATACGATTTTACCTTTGTCCTTTTGGCTAAAAATATTTCTGAACAGTACTGCTGAGCTAATTTCACTTGCAGTATGTTTTAGACAAACCACTGCTGTCTTTTTTGATGTTGATGTATATTGCTAGTGCATTTAGAAATATGATTTTGGTAAATTCTTTTCATTGTATGTGATTTTTGCTGACAATTATTTGCTACTGACTCAGCACCTATAACCATATAATGCTAAATATAGATGTACTCAGATTAATAAGAAACAAACGGAAAAAAAAACCAAAAACCAACCCCAATCCTCAAGCTCTTTTCTCCTTCCTAGTAAAGATCTCAGAAAAGAAAATTGTTTCTGCTAGTATGGAAATGGATTATGGTTTGATTCTCTTTAAATTATGCTTTCAGAGATCCAGGGAGATGCTTTGGAACACTTTACCCTCTTGGTTTCTAGGAAGTTTGGAGTTAAAAACCAAAACACCCTACAACCCCCAAAACCACACACATCCCCCCTCAAAACCAGTCCAGAAAGAAAAACAGAACTTTGTTTTTCAGTATTATTGTTTTCCTCCAATTTGTAATCTTTCTTGTTGTCCAGAAATAGTCTCTTACTGTATTATTTCTTTTAAGTATGTGCTTTAACCGGAGTTGTAGTAGAACATACTCTTATTTCTTCTTATGATTTTAGCAATGGATAAAATCAATGTGATGCATCCTAGCTTTTCCCCATCATTTTCTCCTTGCCTTCTTACTTCCCCACATTTTTCAATATTTTATTAAGTATGCCAGACTATGAATTGGTTTTGCTGCTAAATTGTTGGGGGGTTTCTTTGTTTGTTTGTTGATTTGTTGGGGTTTTTTTTGTTATGATATATTTAGTAGTAGATCCGTTAGCATTCTTGTTATGTATATTCAGAGGCTTTTGACTTGGTTGTAAAATTTGCACCAAATTTTATTCATTCTAGAAAAATTTATAAATTCACAAAGCATAACTAACTTCTTTTAGAGGAAGATATCAAGTAACCCATTCACTTCTTCTCCCCTTCAGGGGGAGGTGGAGGGGGGAACGTGGCTAGGGAGAGGGAAGGATTCCAAATATCCCTTTACACTGAAATTTAATCCGATTCCTTTGGTTTTCTTGCCTTTGTGGCAATAGACAGTGCTAGCCTGTGGAGAGAACAGAACACCAGTTCTCACATGGGCTTAGCCCACAGCTTCACACATGACACAAAGTATTTAATGTATTTTGACTTCTGTAGCCTCAGGATAAAAAAAAACTTAGCCAACGCCTTTTCACCTTTAGAAGGCTTATAATCCTTGGTACTGAGGGATGTGGTTGAGAGTTAAGAAATTTTGGAGAGACAGAGTGCGCTTGATATATACAGATTTTTCTTCAGTGCAAATAAAAAAAAAAGCTTCTCTCGTATCCCAGTAACTCTAAAATGATTGTTTCAATCTTTTAGGTAAGACTTTGCTGATTATAAATAAATCCATATGTGATAGGAAATCTGATTATTTTTATATAATATTGTGTATTCAGTAGCTAATAACTTCTACAGACAGAGAAGCTTGTAGGTGTTACTAAAAAGCAACATCTGCAAATGCTGAAAAGCATTTATTTGGGCAACACACTTTATGTGCTAGAAAAGATTGGAAATGTGACTGTGAATGCCAAACTTGTAAACAAAATTGTGCCGTATCTGAATGGAATCTCTTGATGTTTGTTCTGGCTTACAAGAGTTAGAAAATGTATTTCAATCAGTCCTATCCATTTAAAAATACAGGTATTATTTGAACTGTGGCTGTAAAATGCATAATACTCAAGATCGTCCTTATGTGGTAAGGATAAGCTAGACTCTTTTCTGAAACCTTATTTAAATGTGATCTGCAACAATTTCCCCAAATTGTGGAGGTTTTTTTGACTTTATGGAGCAGGGTGGAGGAGAAGCTTAGTAACTGTATTAATTCTAGAATTGTTTTGTGTCTATGTGAAAGACCATCTAGTATACTTCCAGACACAATCATTTGTTGTTTGGATGAGGTTTTTATAAAAATATTAACTCTGTGTATAGGATATATTAGCAATAGTATTTTGCATATATAGTGTGGATTATTTTTTTTCAAATAAAATGTCTTTTGCCTTACAAAATCCACTGCATATGTATTTCGTGGAAGTGGCAAAATATTTTTCATGCACTGTTTTTTGGCTGGCAGCAGTGTGTGTATTTGGGGAGGGAGCCTTGTTCCTTAGCCTTTAAGTTTTAGTTGGAGACCTGCTTTCGCACATAGATAATGGCGAGCAAATGTATTTGGGGAGGGAGCCTTGTTCCTTAGCCTGTAAGTTTTAGTTGGAGACCTGCTTTCGTGCATAGATAATGGCGAGCAAACGAAGAAAAATATGTCAGGCTTGCTATAAGACATCTTTATTAAGTTTAGTTTTTAGAGCTTATTGACTTACTTCAGGTTTTACTTATTTGCTCTTATTTTCCTCCATAGGGACAGAAGTAGTTGAGCTTCTAATTTTATTTATAGCTTCTGCTGTGGAAAGATGTTGCCTTGAAACAGTGAGGTGACAAGCTTGTGGATTAGTCCTAAGCTTTTTTGTTTTCCTGGTCTGCGAGTCTTTCACCTCATCTAGGGCTCTTATCAGGATGAATCTACTTTTTGGTACTTCACAGTAATATCCGTCGGTTTTGTTTTGGTCTTGCTCACCAAGTGAACAGTCATTAATTGTGCAAGCCTGTTAGAGTTTAGCTCTCTTTTTTTCTTTTTTATTTTTCATTTGTGACTGAGAGCACTGCGAAAACTCTCCCCTGCTTGTTGTAGTGTAGATACGTGTTTGGGATGATGCCACAAGTCTGATGCTGCTCTTCTTTCCCCTCAGTTAGCTGAAATTACGTTGAAACCTGGCAATCTGCTAATACATCACTACTTGTGTTAATAGGATGGAAGCGCAAGTCGAAATGCTTCTAGAAGTGTGTATCTCACTGGCAGAATGAACAGTAGTTTTTAATTGTTATTTCAGTGAAGTTAATGGGCTTTTGTGGCCTTAATTAATGTGCAAACAAACGTATTCAAAGTAGGATTAGCTAGCTCTGTTTTAAATTCTATTCTGTCTGTCACTGTGCTCCAATGAATACCTTAACCTGGATATTCATCTGGCCATGAGCAAAATGTTAGACTGCTCAAGAAAATATTCTATATCCATAAAGACAAGGATTAGCAAAATATAAATCAGCTACATTTTGTGTTGTTGCCATTCTGCTTTTATAAGACATTGCTGTGATCATGTTGGTAGAGTGAAATACCTCTAAGAATCTTCTTTTGGCTTCTGCAGCCTCTTGCTTCTTACTGATAAAAGTTACTTCTAGACCTTTCTGAAGATAAATGTTAACATTTAGCCTTAAGTTTTCTGTTTTTTTGGAGCAGCCCTCTAAGTCAATGTGGTTGCAGCTCTGCCTTGCACAGATCTCCATTCCACCTTTTGTTGTTTGTATTCTTAGTCTTTTTTTTTTTTTTCTTTTCTGACCAGCCATTTTTACCAAATTAATTTCTTCTATGTCAGAAATAAGCTAAATACTTGAAAAAACATTCACCTTCTTTCCTGGTTCAGTCTGCTGGAACATACTGTAGTTTCTTTTGTTATGAATAGTGAAGAGCTTACTGAATAAGAAACATTGAACATTCTTCTCTTTGAACATTCACAAAGGTGCAAAATCAGAATACTTTCTCATCCTACACACGCTGAGGTAGTAAAGCTAAATCATATATGAGATCTTCAGATGAAATTATTGTTAAATTATCACTATATCTTGAGCTACAATAAAATTATATTTTATTTCGAAATTCTTTGGGGAAAGAAATATTATAAAGTAGTTTTGTATAAAACTGTGACCTAAGAATTTATTTTTGATATAAGACTAGCTCAAATGGTGATCTAAGATGAAGAGTAGGTTTTCAAATCTAATTAAGAAGGTGTCCCTTAGTTAGCCCTTGAAAGGGCAAAATGTGATGCTTCTTCAAGTTACTGTCAGGAATTGTTTTATATATTAGTAGTTTAAATGTGCTCAGGAATATTCCTGGAAATGAAGGCTAAGAATCATGGGGCAAATCGGTTCTGGTAAACCATCTTTTCTTTCAGACGGAGCATCTATGTGCAAACTGCCTGGTAGGAGTGGTCTGAGGGATAGTTTCCAGTCTTGTCTGGGAGAAGACTGCTCATTGGCATCGGCCCGTGTTGTGCTCAGGAATACTGTAATGTAATGACCGAGCACCTCGGAATGCTCCTGAACACTGCTGACTTTAATACAGGGGTGGGTTTAAGTACCACTGACTTGGGCAAGAGGATGAAGCCGTTCTCGTAGGAGAGATGAGAAACACCAGGACCCCTCAGGTTGCAGAGACTGGGACCAAGGAGAGGGAAATTGCCAAGGCTTAAAAAATACTGAAGGAGGTGGATGGAGTTCACTTGGAACTGTTGTTCAGCAAATTCCATAGCAGAGAAACTAGAGAACATTTAGCCAATAGGAGATGATTTTAAGGTGGCTAAAAAGTAAACTTTGGGAACTTGCTGCCACAGGAGGTTGTGGAGGCAGCTGAAAGTAAACTCAAAGAGTTTAGGCAAACTCATGGACAGTAACAGAGATGGACTGTGGGAAGTGGTCTGGCTCACTTGCTCTCCTTAAACAGCACCTCAGTTGATACATTAGAGACAAAGAACCAGGCTAGATGGACTGCTGACCTGGGCTGCTGACCCAAGACATGAGATTATTTCTTATGTTCTTATTTGACTTCAGCAGCTGCCTGAGCTTAAACAGCAATTTTAGGGAAAACATACGGAGCTTTGTAATGTATGGCATAATTCAGTTTTGTCAGGAAGCTGGTCTTCACCACCTGGGCTATGTATCTTAAAACTGACAGTGGATGGGCAGTGAAGCAGATGTATTCCAATGGGGAAAAAAAGTGAAGAATTCTGTGCTAAGAATAGGGTTTAATGAATACTGCTCCTTTTTGCAAAGCCTTGCTATGGTTTTGGGATGGATTTTGCTTTTAATACTGCGCTAAGAAACCTCTACAATCCATACCTATTTAATTGAACTACTACAATTCATTTGATCTAGATTTATCTTCTAAAATATCCTTTGTAGAATAAATCAGGTACCATTGCGAAGTGTGAAATGTCACCATTAAAAGTCTCACAGTCTTTGGTAATTGGTGTTTCAAATATTTCAATCTTTAGTTGGTGGGCTGATCATTTTGTTTTATTTATGCAAGAACTGTTTTTAGCATAAGTGTATAGATGCATTCTTGTATTGTCAACTTGTATGCTAATTTCTGGAAAGCGCTTGTGTTCTGGTTTTCATCAGGAACTGTACTGAGGTTATGTGGATTATCGTTAAATAACTTTAGCTAGTTAGTCCCAGTGGAAGTGACAAAAATCTAGTCATTGACCTAATACTCCCATTTCTTAATAGCAGTGCCTTATATCTTGAACTTGAGACAAAAATACACTGAGCCAAAGTTGCATTAGCATTGAGAAATTATACTTTTATTAGGTTCTGTCATAGTTGATTATGCTTTAAAAGTTCTTGTAGGATTCTAGAGTTTGTAAGGTCTCAATGTCGTAAGCTTCAATATTTTGTTAAGCTTTTGCAGGTCCTTGATTAGTGTTTTGTTGATTTAGAAAGAGAAACAGCATCTGAGAAGTGGCTGTGTTAAAAGTGCCTCCCACCGAGACTGACACATCACAAATGAGTTTTTTCAGATTACTTTAGTTATCTTAGAGGAGCAGGCTGTGCAAATCTGGATAGAATAATGCATGTTAGCCTTTGGATAGCAGAGCTTTAGATGCCGTGAGTAAAGCAAAAGGATTTGTCACAAAAAGATTGAGGCATGGGAAGAGAGGCCTGACCCATCTGATTTTTCAAAAGCTTTTCACTGGGTTGGCGCCTACATGAATGTTTTGCCTGGAAGAGGAAGGAGTTCAAGGTCTAGAATATTCCGTGTGAGAGACAAGGGCCTTGATTTTCCTAAATACTGATGGCAAGGTTCACAGGACAACGAGATGTGCAAGCCTCAACAAAGCTACCTAGAATGAGATGAAAGAGCTGTCAATACTAAGCTACCTGTGAATTTTATTTGCCTAACACATGGTGCTGGGAAAGATCCATCTTACCCTTAGAGAAATTTTCTGGCACCTATGAATATGTGCAGCAGACTTTTTATTAGATAAGAGGGAATCCCTGTGGGTGATAGTCTATCTTTTGAGAATATCTTTCTTGATTAGAAAGGTCTCAGTCTCTCTGAGTGCATAGCTTTAATTTTTCTTACTTCACATTGTGTCTACTGAGGTGGTAAGTCTCAAAAATGACCTCAGAGCGGTGATTACTCCTTGGGGTGCTGCAGTGATAAGGCTGGTCCAGCAACCAGTTGTGGCTACAGTTGACACGTTACCCCAACAAAAAGACTTCTGAAGCCAGCAGTTCTTGAAACTTTTGGAATTACTTCAGCCCTGATCCAGACACTCTTTTGGCACCCTTGGCAACAAATACAGCCTGTCTTGGAACGGTTGTAAAATACAAATGTGAATGCACAACATAAAAGCAAGGCTGAAAGTCAGAGCCAGTGGAATAAATACACAGTCAGACAGCAGACTAATAGTCCATTGACAAAAAGGCTCTTATTTCCCATTCCTGGGAACCGAGTATCTCATTAAACTGCATTAAGTCAGCGAGTCTCCACACCCTTTGAGTAGAAGTCAGATGTCCTCCGAGATCTGAAAATCCGATGTCATCCTGAACGTCAGAGAGACGCTGGACTCTATCAGGAGACCTGTCCCCTCCTGACACAGCTGCTGTTGAGCAGCGCTTCCCCTCACGGTGTGCTGAGCCTTCACCTTCCTGGACTAGTGATGACATGGACGACAAAGATTCTCACACAGGAGAAACCTCTGCAATGGAAAATCGAGAGGCCCCCTTGCTGCACTTGGGCTAGTACACGTGTTCTCATGCTCA
>NW_009718654.1:0-25391 GCF_000703405.1 Apaloderma vittatum | reverse complement strand
ACTGCCTGGAGCCTCCAGGTCAGATGTCCTGCTGCAGACGTCTGGAGGAGGAAAACCATCAGATTCCCAAGGTGACATTATTACCCAGCTTAACAACCTCAGGCACTCACACAGAAAAAATAGAAGCAATGCAGGAGTACCAGTCATCCCACTGTTTCCTGTTACTTTAAGGAAATCAGACCAGCCATTGCCCTAAAACTTGAGGACTTTGGAGCTTTTCTACTTCTCATAGTTCATATGGTGGACACTAAGTATATTGAGCTGAAAGTTGTGAAGATTGGCTTGTCAGCTGCGGCCAGAACGACTCCTCCTGGGAGTTAGGGCGTACTAAATCAGCCCAAAGACTTGGGTGAGTGTGGTTATCCAACCCGCACATAAGAGGTGGAAAGATGTTTTTGTGTACTCCCGCAAAGCTTTTAGGTACTTTTTATTCCAGCCTAAGTCTCAAGCTAAAACTCTCATTGTAGGAGAGAGGGAAAAGTAAAGGAAATATATCTTAAAAATGTTGTGCTTGCTTGCAGAGTCTCAAAAAAAATTTATTTCCCACTCGTATTTCTCTCCTTTGTCATGGTCTGAAGGTGGTAGCGGGTTGTTAAGATGCTGCCTTCAAACACTTAGACATTATAATATTTTGTGAAGACCTCGCAGTCTTATTTGAAGTTCATGTCTAAAATCCTCCTGTTCCTGAGTTTAGATCATATTGTGGATGCTAACTCTCTCTCAATTTTATATTCAGACACAGTTTAGAAGATCTGGAAAATTTATTAGAATGATAAACAGTAAGTAGTCATAGAGGTCATTGTTTTTTTCTCAAAAAGCCTAAAGCTTCTGGAGAGATCTTTCTCCAGTAACAGCACTGCACCACATGAAACAAGTGATATCTTTAATGTGCATGCTCAAAACCGAGCTAAATCAGTATTGAGTCACATGACCCATGTTTGAAAATTCAAATATCCATTGTATCTTATCAAAGTTAGAGCTGTTGGAGTAGAACTTGCCATCTCTTTATTAGCTCGTAATGCTGCCCTATCAGAGGGGGAGGGATTTGTGTGAGTTGTGCCTTTCTTCACCCTTCCCTTTCACTTTGGTATTCCTAAAGTGAGTCACACTGAAGTTGCCTGTTGTCTTTTTTTTTGTAAACAAGTCCAATTTTATTTTCTTTCAGCAATTTTACAGTAGATTTTTGGCCATAATGTCGAAGAGCTGTAAATATGAAGACTTATCTCTCTCAGATTCACACCGGGAGGAGGTCGTACACCCTATTTAGGCACATACAAGCGAGACTGAAGAGAGACGTGTGCAGAAGGGACATTATGAAATCCACCTGCTCTTCTGTTTTTTCCCTTTGTTCATAATTTTAGCTAGGATCTTCACAGTTGCAAACTTTTTTTCTCCTGCAGAAAGGCAGGTTTCAAATGATAATGCAGAAGTCTAAAATGGTAACAGGCTTCTGCTTTGGCACATGTCAGGCTTCCTCTGATTTTTTTGGGTGATAAACGTGCTTTGCTATCAAATCTCCATTGCATGGGTTTACAAAATCAGGCTCAACAGCTTCCTGCAAATAAAACTACAGGTATCGTTTCATGCTGTGCGTCTGGTGCGCTTACTTTGTCATGACTTCTAATAATGTTTTATCATCAATAAATGTACAAACATACCTAGATCGCGTAAAGAAGGAAATGATTGAATATTTCTGTTACGTTGAAAACTGTTTGCCAAGTGATTATTATGAAAATTCAAACATTGGGAGTTCTAGGCTTCCTTTCGAAACTTTATGTACTGGTTTGATTAATGTTGAAGTTAATGTAACTTGTTGAAATAATTTAAGCTGTACAGATATCTTATTAGTTACAAAAAGCAGTTGAGAAAATAAAATTTTTACAGGTACTATTTTATTCAGTTGTTATTCTCTCCTTGGTTCTTTGAAAAATGTTTAAAAATATCTGTACTTGGTTCTTGCTCTTATCTATTTTTCTTTGTGGGATAAAGACAGCAAGCAGTGTAAAGTGAAAAATAATGTATTTACTAACAAAAAATTATTTTTTCCCAGTAAAATTTTTTTTTCACGTACCAGACTTCTGTAATGTATTCCTGTGTAATGGTTGTAAACACTCTTTTATTTTTAAGGTTATTCTTGTGCAAGTTAATCCAGGGGAAGCATTTACAATAAGAAGAGAAGATGGACAGTTTCAGTGCATTACAGGTAAAGCTGTTACATTTATTTTAATATCTTCTGAGCCTGCATCAGGATAAATAAAAGGCAATTTGTGCTCTTGAAAGTAAAAGACTGACAGAAATTATTTTAAATACAAGAGCCATTTAATAACCTAAAAGATTAGGTGCTAAGGATCATTGGATTTAGATTTCACTACCATGGACAAAATACTTTTTCATATATTAGATTAAATTAAATTTCTTGGGGAATAAAATGCGGGGAACATTTTCAGATTGCAAAGCAAACAGGGAAGTGCTGTGGTAGCAACTTTCAACTAACCTCATTTATTACACAGACCTAAAATCCAAAACTGCAGTTGCTTAGTTTGATTTAGGTTTGTTTTTTTTATTCTTTGCTGTCATATGGAGAGTGTCTGCATGTCCCAGTAGTAGCTGTTACCCCACTACTAGTTTTCCATTATCTCCAGGGGTCAAATTGTGTCCTTTCCAAGTTCTAGAAAGCAGAGCTTCAAAATACCAATGCTTTGTCTAATTGTATCACCCTGGAAGCAGTCATCAGTTTGTTTTCTATTCTGAGTGAAAATAGCCACCTGTTAAGGCTGTCTACAGCTGCAAGAAAGGAGCAGTCAGATATTGTCACTGTTTGGAATCCCAGTTTACTGTGTTGTAAGAGAGGATCCACGGATTCAGCTACGGGGTCACTTTTTTCTTGTTATATCCTGGGATGATGAATCCTACCTCCTTTTTTTTCTAGCTGTTGGCCCAGCTTCAACAGTTCTGGGAAGTGGAAGCGAGTATTTTCCAGTTCCTTTCCCCTGTTCTCCAGTTTGAAAAGAGATGAAAGGTCTCATTTCCCTTGTCATAAGCAGGTCCTTCAGCTGTGATATAACTGATTAAAAGATGCTGGATTGTAATTGAGTTTAGTGACAATGCTTAAAGTTTACATGTCCAGTAGCACCGTTTTTCAAAACTTTGTGCTGGTGGTATGGTGCTGTTGCTTCTTTTGAGCCACAAATACATCAGTGTTGCAGCTTACAGTTCTATAGGGCTTATTTGAAATGCTGCTGTGTAGTAATTACTTGGCAAGATCTGAGGGGAACATGGCAATTGTAAGTTAAAGAACAGGTAAGATGTATGTTAACTTCTGTTGCACAAAATACTAAGGAGAGTGGGGTGCATTGCATTTTTTGTTTTAATTTTGATTTATCAGATGGACCTGGGGGAAAATGAATTGACACTTCCCTTGCATGGCCATAGTGAAAGCAGGAGGTGTCTGATGAGTCATAGAATCATAGAAAATTCAGGTTGGAAAAGACCCTTGGGGTCATCAAGTCCAACCTATAACCCTACTTTACAGCATCCACACCTAAACCATATCCCCCAACACCACATCTAAATGGCCTTCAAACAGCTCCAGGGAAGGTGAACTGCAAAAATATTGTGATCATACCTTTATAGATACGGTTCTAATCTTTCATGGTACAGGTTTTATCCTTGCCCGGTCCCTCTTGCTTTCCAAGTAGGCAGCTCACTACTGTGATTTGATTCAGCTGCTGATTTCTTCATGCCTTAATTATGAAAGTGAGCATAAGTGGTTATTAGACATTTATTCCTGAGTCTCGCAAAGTGTAAGCTCAAGTATGGGCTTTACAATTTTCCTGAAAAGTGGCACTGACAGTCCCGGAACCTGCAACCCGACCTGGTTCCACAGCTTTTGCAAACCTCCTGTTATATAAGACATTCTCCTTGGCCTTCTCCGTTCCAGGACGTGAAAATACGGCTTATGGTTGGTAATAAAACAGACAGCATAAAGATTTATCCTATCTGTACATTCACTAATCTTACGACAGAGTCTGAATTGGACATGATCTTAGGAATGTTGCTTTTCTGGTCTATTCTTGCCACTTCTGAGATATTTTGACATTCTGCAAGTACTGTGCCAATGGATCTTTGTACCTTTTGGCTTGTTGGGTCTGGCTTAAAGAAGTTTCCTTAGTAATCAGTGTTGTACCTTTTTCATTGCATGTGTTGTAACGAATGAGGAATGTCTGCTTTCCTCTTTTCTGTGTATAGATTTGTGTGAATTGAACTATATCAGATAGTGTACGCAGTAGAAAGCAATTTGGTATTGGTGCTAGTTTTTATTTTTCGCTCTGCCAAAATGTAATTTTGCCCTTGACTTGGCTACAGAATGGATGGCCAGTCTGCAAAATGGGTTACAGCCACAGGAGACTGTTGCGTTGACTCTAAAGAAAGCAAGCTCACATCAGTTCCCTATTCTTTTCTTCACTGTATGCACTCAGTTATTAGGTTCAATTAAAGTTAAAGATGCGGAAATACATAATGAATTCTGTTTGGAGGAAACCTTAAAATAAGCATCTCTGTGCATTTATAAAATCAGCACGAAGAAAGCAAAGATGGCTGAAATTCAGTGGAGATGCAAACAGTGGGAAGTTAATTTAGTCATTATATTGTTTCTTAATACTTTTTCCAATCTCATTTTTTTCCTGTAAATATTTACCATTTTTAATACTCTTTTCTGACTGTACTAACTTAAAAGTCCCTCTGAAGAATGGGTGTTCAGCTTCTTTTATGACGTACTGTGTAAAAGTAGTATTGCATACATTAAAAATGTGTATCTGCATACTACTATGCAAAATCACAGCACTTATTGCCCAAAGAAAAAAATAATTATGTACCACAAATATATTGCGTATTGCAATTAATATGTTTTTATCTTGTATCACATGTGGAACCTACCTGGAGAAAAGCACTAGTACAAGCAAAGATTTTTCTTGAAATGCCATTAGTACTTTATTACAGGCATTCCCTTATCCCTTTCAAAATGAGGATTGCAAAGCTCACATGTATAATTCACAACACTTACTTATTTGTGATAGAATGGTAAGTGAGCACCAGACAAATACCTCTTTGTTTCTGATGTTTGTTTCCTAGAACAAACTGGTTCTGAGAACTTCATTTACTTCGTATTTTGTGGGATGTTCAGTGTTCTACAAATAACAAGGACTTCAGTTCAGTGTTGAACATAGTGCGATTTATTATTTTTCTTAAGGAATAGAAATCTTCCTAGTACTGTTTTTCTAAGTCTGTATTCTAGTTTATACTTAGCAAAATGGTGACTAACAAATGTGTTGTCTCTTTGGAGTAAAGTCTTACTAATACATATCCAAGGAAAAAGAGAAGTAATTGGATACTACAAAGGATAGTAACAGTTTGGAATGTTACACAGTGGCCAAATATGAAACAAAATGTAAATTGAGGTTCCTGCAAGGAAGTTTGCATGGGCATATATGGTTAAATTTGAATTACGTAAGTATAATATTAAAATGAAAGCCAGCTGCTTCTGAACGGATCACAAGTGTAAGTGCAGTCACCCGAAGACAGTAGCATGAGCGATTTGGTGAGTCACTGTTCCTTGGATAATCATGGCTCTCTCTTGTGCTGGTCAGTTCACCTTGAGATTGCTGTCCCGTGAAGTCAATGTGGGTTGTTTATAAATCTAACCATAATTATAATTTATTTTTTTTTGCGTCATATCTCCGTTGGAAACATTGAGGTACCCCATCAATCTTTGTGCTGCTCTTGTCATAGTTACTTTGTTTGTGAAGAGGACTGTCCTTACTTTGGATGACCTGTGCGTAGGGTAACATGTCTCAATCTGAAACAAGGAGAGCTACCATCTCGCCAGGAGAAAAGTGTGAATAAAGTGACTGGTTTAGAGCTGTCCTTGAACCAGTGAAGTAGTGAAAACTTAAAACACCAATTAATGGAGGAGGAAACTGTGCTTTTTCTGTGAGCTAAGCTTCTGAAGAAAATGCTGCATTTCTACGCAGGTGTCTGTAGTGATTTACCATCTGTTTACTGGTATAACTCTCACAGATGATCTGTAAAGCTTTGACTGTTTAGGAACTGTAAGAGAGAAGTGGCTTCTTAATGCGGGCCTCTTCCATAACAGTTAACAATTGGGTGAAAAGAGTCTTAAGTTTGTTTCCTGGTTTAAAATCTTTTAAAGTGGGAAAAGAGCAGTGGTGATTAAAGAACCTTTCCTCTTTGGTGAAGCCTATCCTTTTGTTTTGGCGGAGGTTTGATGACTTAAAATAATTTACATATTTTATTCTTCTTGTCTTACATTTATATTTCATAGAATCACAGAAGGTAGGAGTTGAAAGGGACCTCTGAAGATCAGCTAGTCCAACCCCCCTGCCAGAGCAGGATCCCCTAGGGCAGCCACACAGGAACACGTCCAGGCGGGTTTTGAAAGTCTCCAGAGAAGGAGACTCCACAACCTCTCTGCGCAGCCTGTGCCAGTGCTCCGTCACCCTCACAGTAAAGAAGTTTCTCCTCACGTTGACATGGAACTCCCTATATTTTAGCTTATACCTATTATTCCTTGTCTTATTACTAGGCATCACTGAAAAGAGACTGGCACCTGCCTCTTGACCCCTACTCCTCAGGTATTTGTATACATTAATAAGGTCCCCTCTCAGCCTTCTCTTTTCAAGACTGAACTGCTCCAGTTCTCTCAGTCTCTCTTCATAGGAGAGATGTTCAAGTCCCTTGAACATCCTCGTAGCTCTCTTTTGGACTCTATCCAGTAGATCTCTGTCTCTCTTGAACTGGATAGGCCAGAACTGGACACAGTATTCCAGGTGTGGTCTCACCAGGGCAGAATAGAGGGGGAGGAGAACCTCCCTAGACCTGCTGGACACGCTTTTCCTGCACACTTTTTTCCTGCACCCCAGGATCCCATTGTCCCTCTTGGCCACAAGGGCACATTGCTGTCCCATCGACAACTCACTGTCCACTGGGACTCCAAGGTCTTTCTCCCTGGGGCTGCTTTCCAGCAGGACGTCCCCTAATCTGTACTGGTGCCTGGTGTTGTTCCTCCCCAGCTGCAGGACTCTACACTTGTCCTTATTGAACTTCATGAGGTTCCCCTTTGCCAAGCTCTCCAGCCTGTCCAGATCTCGTTGGAAGGCAGCACAGCCTGCCTGTGTGTCAGCCACCCCTCCCAGTTTTGTATCATCAGCGAACTTGCTGAGGGTGCACTCCATCCCCTCATCCAGGTCGCTGATGAAGATATTGAACAAAACTGGACCCAGCACTGATCCCTGGGAAACACCACTGGCCACAGGCCTCTGACTTGACTCTGTGCCGCTGATCACAACCCTCTGAACTCTGGTGTTGAGCCAGTTATCAGTCCACCTCCCAGTCCAATCATCTATCCCATGTTTGTTGAGTTTTCCTATGAAGATGCTATGGGAGACAGTGTCAAAAGCCTTACTGAAGTCAAAGTGTATGACATCTACTGCTCTCCCTTATTTCTGTAAAATAAGAAGCACGGTTGCTTTATTTTTCTGTATTTAGCAATCTTGGATTTTAGTTGCTCTTCTGTAACATGTGTTTTGACTTAAATACAGCCTCAAATGAGCATTTTGTGTGGCATTGACGATTTTTTTGATTTTACAGAATGTTTTCTTTGGTTGCCTACTGGTTTGTCTGATAGCAATGACTTCTGCCTCTCTTGACGCAACTTCAATTTAAACCATTTGTCAATCTCTTACTTTCCAAAGACATTGTGCTTTTCTTGCTAGACAGATAGGAAGATTTCTGTCTATGTGCCCGTGTGTTAGACTAAAATGTTAATTTTCAGAAGAGCTCTTTTAAACCTATGAAACTGTTCTCACATATACTCAGACTTCTCTAGAAACTTTTCTTATGTCGAAATTTTCTTCTGTTAAAGTGGAATAATCAGCTACATTAAAGTGATTCAGAAAACCAGGTTTGAAATGTATGAATGGACTATCTTTGTAGAAGTGAATTACTGCAGATCACTCATTCATGAATTCTTCCTATTGCAGAATAAATGAATGAAGATGACTCATCCTGAGCACATTTTATAACAGTCCCAAGTTACAGCTAAGGGCTATTAAATGTTACTTGACATAATAAGAGAGGCCATGTTCTATGTGTCTCTGCAAAGGAAAATTGCCATTTTCATAATAAAATAAGAAAATTTATGTAAATCAGAATGAGTCATAAATACTTCATGCTTTGAAATTAAATGAAGAATCAGTATTAAGGTTAGTCTCTGGGATAAAAGTTAAGCACTCTTAACCTCATTTTTTTTCTTTTAAAAATAAGGAATAAAATACTACGGAAAAATGTTTTCAAGGATGTCAAGAGGAAAAGATCACATAAATTCTGAGACTGCAGAAGTGAAAAACAAACTTTAGTTCATTCTAAGATAAGCTTCTGCTTTGCACCACCAGACCTGCCCATTACCCAGAATATTGTGTGATGAAACCGTTACAGAATCGTGGAATGGTTTGAGTTGGAAGGGACCTTCAGAGGTCATCTAGTTGAACTCCCCTGCCATGGGCAGGGACACTTCCCACTAGACCAGGCTGCTCAAAGCCCCATCCAACCTGGCTTTGAACACTTCCAGGGATGGGGCATTCACAGCTTCTCTGGGCAACCTGTGCCAGTGTTTCACCACTGTTGTCATAAACAATGTCTTTCTAATGTCGGTTTTACACCTACCCTCTTTCAGTTTAAAACTGTTTCCCCTTGTCCTATCACAGCAGGTCCTGATAAAAAGTCTCTCTTCTCCACCTTTCTTATGAAGTGTCACAGATAAGCCTTCTCTTCTCCAGGCTGAAAACCCCCAACTTTATCAGGTTTTCTTCATGGGAGAAGCGGTCCAGTTCTCTGATAGTTTTTGTGGCCCTCGTCTGCATTTGCTCCAGCAGGTCCACGTCCTTTCTATGTTGGGGGCCCCAGAGCTGGACACAGTACTCCATGTGAGGTCTCACCAGAGCAGAGGGGCAAAATCAACTCCCTCGACCTGCTGGCCACACTTCTTTTAATGCAGCCCAGGACACAGTTGACTTTCTGGTCTGCAGGTGCATGTTGCTGAGTCATGTCCGGTTTTTCATCCACCAGTACTCTCAAGTACTTTGCAGGGCTGCTCTCAGTCTATTATCTGCTGTTATCTGCTGCCAGGTCTCCTGTGGTTCTGGTTGTTTTCAGATAGCGTTAGAGCAACCAAGATGAACATCTTAAAATCCAAATGTTAACTGCTATTTAAGCGCATTTGAACCAAAAAGAACCCTAGATTTATTTTGTTCTCAGTATCATCTGGTGCTTTAGTGTTGAGTTTTGTGTAAAGATATTCTATTAATATTGGAGGTGATTAAAGACCAGTCATAAATTCCACACAAATTGCGACAAACCCCTCAGAAAGGGCTTTGCTAGTTGCTGATGGTCATTAGAAGATGCTTCTTTTTCAGGAAGACGACAGCTTATCGTATCCTAAACGCAGTGCGCTAAGTGAAGGAAGTGTGTGCTGTCATTCTGGTGATTTTTAGAATGTACTAGGATACCTGTCACTGCAGTAGTGATCCCATATATTGACTTTAAGGGTGACGTCACTTCTAGAATTACTATATCTTGTTTGTTAAATTACTCGGGGTCCACCTTAGCAATGGGCAAATTTAAGAATAAAAGAATATTTATTTAAATACGTAGACCTGTAGTAATGGAACAAACTAGCAAACGTAATAAAACACTGCTAACAAGAATTCTCTTCTTGAGTATCTCTAGTCTTCTAGCTAGCTTAAGAGCCTGGATAATGAACCCTTATCCAGATGTGTTAAGGGTAAACCTTATTAGAAAGTTTTTGGTCCTCTAGTTTTCCCGTTCATGCTGAGAACAGTTTACTGGAGCCACCCAGGGAAGCTGCTCTGGTTAATCTTTCTTTCTGTAGCCCAAGAAGAAAATAATTCTTCATCCTTGTTTCCATTTACCTGTTCCTTATTTCTAAATACTGAAGTGTTGTGTGATGATGTTATTCGCTTTCCATTTCATCTTGAAAGATGCTTTACAGCTTTTCTGCACTGTATCCTTCTGAAAATACTGATGTAAAGTTTTATAATCAGTTGTTTTTTAAAAAAATAAACTACCCCACCCTAAATGGTAAATCATTTCAGTTGTCTTATCCATTTCTTCTGTGTGAGTGCTGTAGAAAACTAAACATTGTATGAAAGGCTGAAACTAGATGCGGATACTTAGATCAACATCCTCTTCTACACATTAATTTTAGGATCTCCATTGGAAGTATTTAGAGAGACTTCATAAAAGGCATTGAGATAAGCTAAGACAAGTTGACTGAAAGTGTGAGGTCACAGCAAGCTACAATGACTTAAAGACTCTTACTTCAGGATGTCCATGTAGAGTTTCAGAGCTGAGTCTAGGAGTAGCTTAACTGTAAAGCTACTGTTTGGAAGTGACCTTCAATATACACATTTTTAAAATAGTTTTAGAGATATTTGTACTTCCAGATACCTGCAGTCAAAATAATAAGAACATTAGTATTGATCAGCTATGCAGGAGCATGACTGCAGAGAAGACTTGATTCTCTTCTGTGTTGCAACAAGATGATGAGAGTAAGTGGCCACGAAGTGTGGTTGTAGCTGCTTGATTTGGAGCTATGTAATTCCAAAATAATTGTAAGTAGGAGCTGCTCTTTTTATAGCTTAAGAGTTTATGAATACTCTTGCAAATTTTGTCACACAGACTTACCCTTCTGCCTTTTATAAGTAGGTTAGTATAAAAGTTGGATGGACATAGGCAAATATACTTCCGATAAGGTAAACTAGTAAAGCTGGATTTAAGCCCTCATTGCAGTGCATGTCAGAATGCTTATGTATTGGCTTTGACACATAGGAGAAATCTAGTCCATAATTCATTTACTACTGGCAGGTAAAATTTGCCTGTAAGCCCTGCTGCTGCAGTTTTTCTAGTAGTACTGCTAATACTGTCCTGAATGAAAGCTCACTCAGGTACATCTGCTTAACTCTGTGATCCCTTTTGCCATAGGGCAGAGGCAGTCTTCATTGTTCTCAGGGCTATCTCTTGAATTTGTTTTACTAACTCAACAAAACTTGCCTAGTAGTGCAGAACAAAGTCATTCCCCTGATCAGGACAAAACATGGCAATCCAGAATTCAGAAGGCCAATCGTATCCTGGGTTGCATCGAAAGAAGTGTGACCAGGAGATGGAGGGAGGTGATTCTGCCCCTCTGCTCTGCTCTGGTGAGACCCCTCCTGGAGTACTGCGTCCAGCTGTAATGCCCTCAACACAAGAGGGACGTGGAGCTGTTGGAGCCAGCCCAGAGGAGGGCCACAAGAAATGGTCAAAGGAATGGAGCACCTTCCCTATGAGGACAGGCTGAGAGAGCTGGCATTGTCCAGCCTGAAGAAGAGAAGGCTCTGGGGAGACCTTGTAGCATCCTCCCAGTACCTGAAGGGGGCTACAGGAAAGCTGGGGAGGGAATTTACAAAGGCATGTAATGATAGGATGAGAGGCAATGGTTTGAAAGGGTAGCTTTAGATTAGACGTTAGGAAGAAGCACTTCACTTTGAGGATGGTGAGACACTGGCACAGGTTGCTCTGAGAGCTTGTGGTGGCCCCATCCCTGGAAACATTCAAGGTCAGGCTTGATGGAGCTCTGAGCAACCTGATCTTGTTAAAGATGTCCCTGCTCACTGCAGGGGAGTTGGACTAGGTGACCTTTGAAGGTCCCTTCCAGCCCAACACATTCTGTGATTCTATGAATTCTGTTTTCTAGGTCTGGCATTTTCTGCTCTGGGAGTGGCCATGAGAATTGGTTTTGCAATGGAGCTCCCTCAGCCTTCTTGGGGAATTGTCTAAACTCTTCCATTAAGTCCAATAACTGACTAGGTCATGGTGGTCCCAGTCTCCCACCCTTAAAGAGGTAGTCAAGGATGATACAAGAAGCAGTTGCTGGAAGAGCTCACTTCATCATGCTGCTTTTCTGCCACAGCACCTTGCATTACTGGTGTGGCCACTTTGTTACAATAATGAATACTATATTTCTAAAACATGCTTTTCCCATAATAAAGTAAACTTGGCAAAAGTTGTATTAAAAAAGCAAACTAGATCTGATTTATCATCTTATGCAGCAGCAAATTTAAAAAAATAGATTAAAAGGGAAATGCATTAATTCAGATCTCTTTCACAATGTTAATCTTAGTGTGTTTTAGAGCAAATATAATTTTTCTGTCACTGATTCCTGTTTAAAATATATTAAATAGATCTAATGTCTTTGTATGGACAAAACTTGTCTATAATGTTTTTGCCTTGGTTCTTTTCTCATTCTGGTATTAGATGCTTTTCTAACTTTTATTCTAGCTTGACATATTTCACACATTTTGATATGTGAATGAGTTTGTAACTCCCTATATTCATTGTAAGGTGTTCAGTCAGGTTCTCCTTTTGCTGTACATTCTGACCAGTTAATCATCCCTTGTATCTTCTTTAGCCATCTCCTGTATTCCCGCTTTTCACTGCTCTTGCAGGCTCCACACTGCAAACCCAGCCTGACCGTAGGAAGGTTCTGGAGACATTTATTCAGCTGCATGCTGAAGACATCTAATTTTAGTTGTCTAAATGTGTGTTTCTATATGTGGCCTTGAATCTAAATTCCCATTATAACTAGTGAAGATTTAGTCACTAGCTATAGTACAGTCAGTGCTTTTCAGCTGACATCAGTTTGCGCTGAATAGCTCTCCAGGCTCCACTGTCTGTACTGACTAGATCTCCACTTGCTATAATGGGAGTTTAAAGTCCTAACTTGTATGCAGACACGTAATTTTAGATACCTAAATGAGACGTCTCCATTCTGGAGCTCACACCTGGCTATTATAAGCTGAAATAAGTAAGGCTACATCCTGAAAACACCTCATTTGAGTGTGTTGTTTCACAGTTGTACCCACAGTGAATGTCTTTGACCTCAAGCATTTGAACTCTTTGAACTCATCCATTTCTGTCTAACATCTCACATTCTACAAGGATGGTGCTAGAACTTGGAGGTGCATGGTGGGAATGGAGTTAAAGCCCTAAGAGCAGCTAGAGAATGCCCCTACAACTTGGTTTCCATGACTGTAGACAGTCATGTCTAGCCCACAGTACTGTGAAATATTAACTCAAACCGCTGAGGTTCAGGTGCTACTGTCTTGAATCAGTTGGACGAGTCTTGTATGAAGCATGTTAGGCCTGACAGGTCTGTGTCTGGCAATATTCTAGTAGTCCCCTGGCACTGCAGTCAGTTCATCTGATTTCTTCCCTGGACTGTTGCTGAGAAAGAAATAGCTCTGTATTACATGTTTTATGGGGGGAAAAGAGGGGGAAAATCATGTAGGATATCTTCTTGGTTTCTAATGTCAGTAGAAAGTTTGTCTAATGTAAGTAGTTAGCAGTTCGAGCTAAATCAAAGGTCAAAGATGCAAGCAGAGAAGTTTGGGAAAAAAATCTGCTTAGTGTTTTCACTTAAAATCCTGACATGTAGAAGAGAAAACGCTGTCAGCGTAAGTTAGGTCAGTTGGATGCGGTCTGGTTGATTGAAATAATAAAGTTTCATGAAGATTGCTAACTTATTTTATTCAATAAAGAAGTTTCTCAATTTGATTATCTAATTATTTGGGGGGGGAAAAGTGCTTTTATTTTACAGAAACTCAAACTTCATGTTTTTAAGTAGACTTTGCACTGAGTTTCATAAAAATGGAAAAGGTAGAACTTTGTGCGTAAAGGATTTGTTTTACTGAATCCTCTTTTATGATGTGTACAGAATGGTGTGTCATTTGTTGGAAAATGCTGCAGATTGTTAGATGAGACCCTCAGAAACTACTTTACAGTTCTATGCCATGAGATTCAAGTTGCATTACTACATTCTTGATATATACCTGTGAAAGTATTTTAAATTCTGTCCAAGAATTACTGTTAACGAAGAAATGCTTTGAATTTATTTTCATATACTCTCGTTCTATTTGTACTCCAAAAAGCAGTTAATGCTGCCTTATCTTGCAGGCCACGGTAAGGCACGTGTGAAGGGCAAGGGTAAGGCTGTGAAGGGCAGCAGGAAGACTGGGGAGGAAACCAAAATCTTTGTGGCTGTGGAGCAGCTCTCCTAGCCATTGGTTTTCCAGAGTTCCCCAAGACAGAGCAAGCTCCCCATGCGCACCCTGGCTGCCACAGCCACACCAGCAGCTTATGGAGTCTGGCATCGCTCTGCCTCAGTGCTTTCTCCTTTCATGCTGAAAGTTGTTGTGTAGACAGAGGGCCAAGGGAACAATTAGAAAAGAGACCAGGAGATTAGTGTCCCTTTGCTTCATTTTCACCTGGGCAAGGTTACTGTGTTATCTGTTTCTTGCCAGAGTATAATATCATAGAATCATAGAATGGCCTAGGCTGGAAGGGACCTTAGAGATCATCTAGTCCAACCTCCCTGTCATGGGCAGGGATGCCTACTGAATGTTGCAACTTTGAATCGTGAAAGTTTTTTTATTCTGTTTTTAGTTTTACTTTTTTCTAATGGATGAATCAGCAACGCATGGCTTGATAAATATGGCTGTGCGTGTGTTATTAATAGTAGATTATTTAAGTTGCCATTTTTTGACTGTCTGTTAAATGACTGAGATTTTGTCAGCCTGCATGACTTAGATGATCATGACACTCTTCCACTTAATTAAAATCACAGTAATGTAACTTCCCCTTCTTCCTTTTGCAGACATGCAGTAATCTGTTTTATATCTAAAGCAGTTAAGTACCCAAATGAGGGAAAGAAAGATGAGGAGAAGGATAACAGGCCCTTGCAAACATGCAGGCTAGCTGTGCACAAATATAAACAGCTACTGTGTAATGTGAGTTAAGGACCAGTTATAAACATGTAAATTCAGGTACTTAAAGCCGCTAAGAAACAGTGTAATTACATGGGGTTTCAAACAAAGTTGGAAGGGCGAACTTCACTGATAGTAAATACAGCTATCCACAGTGCTGTTCTTATTTTGTTGTTTTTTCTTTTTTCCAAGAGAAGCTCTTTCTCACACTGCAAATGACTTTCCAGTGTGCCTTCTAGAAAATGCAGGGGCCTGGAGCAGCTGCCCTAGGACGCCATCCAGAGAGCCTCAGAATTTTTTCAAGTGACTGTACAGCACCCATTACCATGTAGATGGGTCCTTGATAACTTGTAGATGAGTCTTAAGTTAATGGCTGCTGTCAAAGTTGACTACACCTTCCTTCCCTTTTGATTAATCAGTTATTCTGTGATCATACGGTTTATTTCCTGTGACGGTTCCCAGTTTGTTTTTCCAACAGCAGTTTCGCTTATCCTTTCCCTTTGGTGTGCTACAGATGGGCCGTCTTCATAAATAATGCGTATTTTGTGTTTCCCTTGGATGATCTGGACATTTGTATTCAAAGGTAGAATGCGTGTGCCTTCCAAGGCAACTGAAGAAAGTGCTGCAATAGGAACAACAAAATGCCAAGCCCATAGTCTGTACTGTTGCGTCATTAGTAATTCTTAAAAAGAGTTAATATGGAATTACAGTTTCAATAAGATGTAAGTTACTGTGAGTATGGTGAGTATTCCTCATGATGACCTCTTCATAGTGAGTAAAGTATTGCAACAATCCTAGAAAAATCTTAGGAAATAAGGACAGGTCATTTAAAGTTGAAGGGCTGTGCTGAACAAAGGCTGTTACAGGGCTGTGGGCTGAGACAAAGTCCCAAAGTAGGGGTGGGCTGAGACAAAGGCCCAAAGTAGGGCAAGCCGTGCTCTTCAAACACAGCGTTAGCAGATCAAGAGAGGTGATTCTGCCCCTCTACTCTCCTCTGGTGACACCTCACCTGCAGTGCTGTGTCCAGCTCTGGAGCCCTCAGCACAAGAAATACGTGGACCTGTAGGAGCAGGTCCAGAGGAGGCCACAAAGATGATCAGAGGGCTGGAGCACCTCTGTGAGGACAGCTGAGAGAGTTGGGATTGTTCAGCCTGGAGAACAGAGGGCTCCGGGGAAACCTTATAATGGCCTGCCAGTGCCTGAAGGGAACTACAGGAAAGCTGGGGAGGGACTGCTTACAAGGGCGACAGGACAAGGGGCAATGGTTTAAAACTAGAGCAGGGTAGATGTAGACTACACATTAGGAAAAAGTTCTTTACTAAGAGGGTAGGAAACAGTGGCCCACCAGGTTGCCCAGAGAGGTGGTGGAGGCCCCATCCCTGGAGTCATTCAAGGTCAGGCTTGATGGGGCTCTGAGCAACCTGATCTAGTGAAAGATGTCCCTGATCACTGCAGGGGGGTTGCTGTAGGTGACCTTTAAAGGTCCCTTCCAGCCCAACTCATTATATGATTCTAAGAATCGGAATGAAAGTTAGAAGATGACAGATAGGAAAAGAAAGATGTGTCTGCAAAGAGTTGTCAGCCTCTCTCTTTTTCTCTTTTTTCCCACAAGTGGTGTTTTCAGACAGTCTCTCGTAAAACAGCATTTAAGTGAAGCACCAGTGTGTTACAGCCTCAGCTGCTACACCTCAGAGGTTGTGCTCTGAAAGGCACCACTCTCTGATCAGTTAGCTCTTGTGGTTTATACAGCCAAGAGACATCTCAGTAAAACTCTTACATAGAAGGTGAATTTAGAAAATTATATGAAACGTACTAAAGTCTGCTTTTTTTCATTGTTGTTATGCTTTACATACATGTTTTACTGTTTGGAGATCAGGCACAGGATTTTTTTTTAAAAGAAGGCTAAGTTGAATCTTACCTAACTTTTAAATTCGGTTAAATCTGAAATCTTATCTGATTTTTTATTTTTATTTTTCAAAAGATAGTACATACAAATAAAGCTGTCTTGAAGGTAGATTCTTGGAGTGCCTAAAGCCTGGATGGATTCAGGAGTTTGAGAAGCTAAGCTATTTTTTTTTTCTTAAAAGAGAATGTTGGTGGGGATTTTTTGTGAATTGGCTAGTGAAGGGTCAGAAGCAAAGTGACTACCTCTGATTTAGTGTGACACTACTGGCAGTGCAGTTTTGAGGAGCATCTGGTGACTAAGCAATGGATCAATGAGAGAAAACTTTTAGTAAGTTACAAGGGCAATCTGAGCAACTGGAACCAGTTAAAGCTCATCCAGCATGAATGAAGTTTAAAAATCAGCTGCTAAGAGAGCTGAAAAACAAAAGTGAGTATCAGCAAATGCTGAACAGAGATGCTCAGGGCTGGTTAGTGTGGGGTTGACTTGCACTCATTTCCCTGACATGCACTGCAAATGGATAGAAGAGGACTGGCAAGCATGAGCTTTTGAGGTTGATTGTTGACAGTTGGATCACTTCTTGCTGTGGACTTCTGACCCACGTGCATTAGAAGAGTTGTAAACCTGACAAGATGTGTATGTAGCCTTTTCAATAAAGTACTTGTAAAAGGTGTGGTTTTATGCTTACTCCACCCTTCTAATTCTTATGCAAAGAAAGGTTGCATAAAAAGAAGGAAAATGTACTCTGGAAATACCCTATCTTTTCTCTTAATTTCTGCTATATAAACTCTCAAGTTTCCTTTCATTCCTTTCCAGCCAAGATATGAGACATATTAGATTAGGAATCTTATTCATATGCCCACACAGCTTTATCTGTAGGTTGTTTCCTCAGTTCCTCCTCTGACAGGTCTTTAAAATATCATCCAGAACACCAATTTGCCCATAATAGCCTTCCAACTGTGTATTACGTTCATAGAAGCCTCGTTCTGTCATCTGAAAAATAGATCCATTATTTTTGATGGGAAAGAATCTAGTGCCATCTTGGTGACAGCAGTTAGATAGAAGGGTGTTGGGTTTGGGGTTCTTTTCAGAAGCACATGCTGCTGGATCATCGTGTTGCGTGGTGGCCTTGCACTGCTGGATCTGGGCAAGTAGTATATTCTCAGGTGAACATTTCTGTGCAGCTTCAGAGAACTGGACAGAGCTCTGAAGTGCCTGGGAACATGCTGCATAGAAGAAGAGGCTGAATATCAGGTAAGGTTCTAACTATATAGGATAGAGTTTTGACAGATATGAAGGCCACTGGAGAGTAAATAGGAGTACAGAATTCAGGTGTAAAGAATTGCGGTGGAGTCTTGAAATCAGATAACTTGAAGTTGGCTGTCTCCATGCCATGAAATTCAAAGCATAGTACAGAATGTTGTTTGATACCTATCTCTAAAGAGCTTCAGAAGAGTCAGTATAACCTTACTCTGTTCTAATTTTGTTGTTTGGTGGTTTTTTTAAGGTTCTAAATTGTAGATGAAATAGGAAAGGATTGAATGCTGAGGCATGGTGCACAGCTAGCTTAGAATGTAAATATATCCCTTCTTAATCACTCAGTAACAATGCACTAAGGTATCTTTCAGCTATCAAGAGATTCTTGAAATATTTGGCATTTCAGCGTAGCTGATCATCTGAACAACTCCAGTGGCATAGGAACTCTGTGTTCCAGAAATGCTGAAAAATCAGCAAGAACATGCATTAACTGTCTAAAGGAGTGTTGTTTGAATGGTATCCCCAAACTGGGTGAAATGAAGTTATATACAGTGTAAAATCATACATAAGATTAATAAATTATAAATGGGCATCTCCTGCCTTGAAACTTGAGGAGGAGGAAGCAGGCAAGCTATTTGACTCACAAGGTAAGTATTAGCTCCAGTGTAATGTATCTGTAAAGGTTACTGTGGTCATAAAATGCATCAGGACACTTGTTGCTAGTACAACTTGGTAAGTTCAGTAACATTTTATGGGTTTCTGCTGAGATTTCAACTGTAATTTGATAATTCGTGTTTGCAAAAGACAAAATGATGCTGATTCCAGGTGTTGTAGAAAAGAGCTGTTAGAATATTCAGGAGAATGAGGAGCCTATTTTATAAAAGGAGAATAGAAGTGTTTGTTTGGTTTGGCTAAAAATGAGTTTTGTTAGGAATAGCTAAGTAAATACCACAGATTAAAAAAAAAATAAAAAAAATTAATAGTTGATGCTAGTACTGATTTAGAGCCCAGCTGGATGTCAAATGGCTGTGAATAATTTTTATCTAATTACAAGAAACCTCTTGCCTACATAGGAGAGTGATGTTCTAGAACAGCTCTCCAGTGGGAGACATATGGATAAAAGAACTGGCTGGTGTAAGATTTGTCTTGATCCATTTGTGATGGATCTTGATTATGAAGATGGGGGATAGGAATGAAGCTGCAATTGCAAGTGAATAGACTTGATTCATGAGGTCTTTTTCAGTCCTTGAGCCCTGAATAGTCCAGCAAGAGAAAATTTAGATCTCCTGCATCCAGACGGTAGTGAAGCAATAAAAGGGTCTCTGCACAAAGGACGTGTTTACTTTCCAGCTATTAAGCAATTTTCTTATCTCAGCTCCTTAGCAGTGGGATATATTAGTCCATACATAATGCATGGTAAGGAGCTACACTATGTGCGTGTGTATTTCCCTTTCTTCTGGTTTGGAATGACAACTTTTGTGTCTGAGCCCAGTTGTTTCATCCCTGGCCTCTTGTTTGGCACAGGTAAGCAGATTCCTTACATAGTTCTTTCTGGCTCTGAGCTCATTTTGGCTGCCAAAGCAGTGGGTATGTTACTTTCTAAAATGTATTTGGTTACAGAGCAAATTGAATTTAGAGGGAACACTGCAATGGCATAGGCTTATCTTTGTGTTCGATCCCAGCTTACTGCTTTTCCAGATATTTTCTTTCTGATAATACATATTTATTAACACCGTTGAAAGCTTTTTATCAACAACAACCTTTGTCATAGATGCTCTTAATGTTTGAGATTACATACTTTCCCTATGTGATAACTTTCTTGAGTTTTGGAGAAAATAATTCCTTGTTGAAAGGATCTGTAAAGAGTTCATTGTAGAGAATCAAGGAGCCTTTGTCACATAAAACACCAAAAAGATCGAATTTTAAATTTCAAATGCTAAAATGAGTTTAGAAGATTTAAATATTTTTAAGGCCTTTTTAAAGGTAGTCTGTGATGGTTTTGGTTTTTTGTGTTTTTTCTTTAGCTAACACAGGCCCTGAAAAACAGTTTTGAATCACTTTCAACAGCAAAAATGTGAGGTTAGCAATGGGAATTGGTTAAAGGTGTTTAGTGATCAGTATGATAGTAGAAACATTTCACTACAGAAGAGGCTGCCAATGTTGGTGGTAAGCATGGTGCCTTGCTATGTTGCTACGTCTGACTGAGAACATCAATTCTGGGGTTAGTTAATTTGGGACCAAATTTCTGCAAAGCTTTTTGAACAAAAAAATTTATGTGTGTTGACCTTAAGTCATTAGCAGAAGCAGAAAAGTTTAAGTATTTATCATGTCAGCTGCCATGTTATTAACAATTTTCAAGATCAGTAGTTTTTCAGTCAAACGTTTATTTCCACTGTGTTCAGAGCATCCCTTATTGTAGCTGCAGTCATAGACTTGTCTTGTAATTGGTGAAAAGGCAGAGAAAAATACATCTGTGCAATGAACTGTAATTGGAAAGGGTCAGTTCAGGCTGTTTGGGTTCCACTTTAGTTCTAACTTAAGAAGCTTTTAGCTGCAGAAGTCTCAGGTGCAGCCCATGTCATTCACTGAATCATGACCTAATCCTAGCCAAGCACATTGAATCTATTGCTTCTCCAGTTTTGACCATGGAATTCCCTACGTGCCTGTAATTGTACAAAACATGAGGCTGCAGTGGGGCAGCCAGAAACGAGACATCAAAGACATGCTGGAGCAGAGAAAATGTAGAGACAGTATATAAATTGTTGTTGCTTTTCTCTCTCTCCAAAAAGAAAGGCTATTTGTTTACTCAAGCTATATTAAGTTCATTCCCAAATGAACAGCAACAACAAAGAACGACACGGACGCTTGCTCACTTCTACCCCTCTGCTTTTCAGGATGGAGAGGAGAAAATTCAACAAAAGGCTTGAGGATTGAGATTAGGAGCAGGGAAAGTTCACACCAAATGCAAAGAGTATCAGCAGCAGAAAATTGGTTAAAGCATTCACACAGGATTGGTCTGAGGTTTTTAGGTCTACGAAGTACCAGAGAATCTGAACCTATAGTTCCGCGACTTCAGGAGGAACCACAGCCACACTGTGGGGGTATGCTCAGTTAAGGTTTTTCTCCAGGTCATCTGTTGGAGATTGGCATCTTCACCTTAAAAAAAAAGGTTCTAGAGGGAAACTACATGGGAAGGCAATCTGCCTTTTTGTGTTGAAGTAATGGGGGTTCCTGTATGATTTAGGTGAAGTCCTGGCTTCTGGCTCGCATTTTAAAGGCTGGCTCTGTATTTTCCATTTAGAAGCTCATGGATTAGAGTCAAATGTCTCTAGCATGGACGGGAGCTTAGCGTGTTGCATTCCAATTTCTAGTGGCCCATCTTGAGCAGAGGTGACCCAGGTTATTCCATAGTCTGGTATTCATAGCACTCTCCTAGACAGGAGCAAGATACGGGATTAATCTGCTGGAGCAGAGCACAGACCTTAGTCTGCCTACCAACTGAACGGGAAGACCTTGCTTTCCTGACAGTAGGAATCTTACTCTCAGAAAATTTGCTGTACACTACTGAAATTGGACAGAAGAGTGCCTAGAGCAGGCCTGAACGAGATACCTACATGAGGCCATACTGTCTGTGCTTGATGATTTGTGTCATTTGATATGAGGTGGCTCCCTGATGAATGTGCAGAAGCACAGAGTTGTCTTCCGGAGGCAGCCAGTGAATCACCCTGCTGAAGCCAAGTGTTACTTTAGATGCTGCAAAGTGTAGGGCATGTAACATCAGAAGTTTTCACTTTGGTCTTACATCTCTTTTATTTTTTTTGTGATGATTGTATGATTTGCTTGGGGCTTGTTCCCTACCGTCTGTGTCATGACAGAAAGGGTGCATTACCAAATGTTACCTTTCGAATTGCCAGCTTCAGGGACTGTATCTTCACTCGTGATTTGAAACAGAACTGTGTAACGAAGCGCCATTTTAAAATTTATTTAAGAGTTTAGAAAACTACATCTGAACATGTATTTGTGGAACAGCAATGTTGGCAGAATCTTTGTTGGTGGACTCAAGTGAATGCCTCTAATGTAGGCATAAAAATAATTGTGTATGGTGAGTGTGAAGAGAGGAAGTCCTGTAGGACTGAATTCTTTCCATCTCTTTGTATTGTTAGAGAGGACCATTTCGTCTGACCAGAACAGCAAACTCACTTCCCTAATGCAAGAGCCACATCTGAGAGTAAAGTTGCAGTGAGACAGAGTTGCCAGGTGTGAGGGTTTTCTTAAATCAGCAGTTATCAATAACCTTTTACTAAGAACAAGATTTAGCCCTGGTTTTGCACACTAGAAGTCTAGTTGTGGAGCCAATGCCATTCTAGATTTGTGCAGTTTTCCCTCTTTCTGCTAAATCTTGTAGAATCCTGGATTATGAGATTCCTGGAAAGCTGAGACACCTTATGTCCTGCTAACTTAGCTTTATGTCTTCCAGTTAGGAAAGAACAGATTGATCCCTTCAAAGAAACATGTGTGGTGTTTATTTTAGATATTAGAAGGACTTCAGCTGCTTATAATAATTATAATCTGTTGTGCTTTGGTTTTATTTTAAATAGACCATCTGAATCTGCGTTGTATTCGTTTATATAATTAACTTGAAGCCTAAACAACTGGGAGGTTTTCAAATGAAAGTACATGTCATTAGTAGATTCCAGGAACTCAGTAGTACATCTTTAGAGGTGTGCCTTGGATAAAAATAAAAATCGGAGTTGGGCACCAGATTTTCTCTTGGCAGCTATTTCTGGTATTAATTTCTTGCTCAAGAAATGAAATACTCTATGTGTTGTAATAATCACAGTTTGCACAAACAGAATTTTATTATCCACTCTGTGTGTTCCATCCATAGTCCTAAAATACCCTACCCTAGAATTTGGTAAAATTGTTTCAGCATTTATATTCATGCCTTTGATTTTTCTTAATCAATAAATCATATTTGTATAATATTTAGTAAGTCATATTCAAGTCTTAATCTGTAGATATATATACACACACATACGTACATTCTAATTTCAAAGCAATGTAGCCAGATAAGTATACATAGAGAAAATAACTCCTTAGCGTAATAAGTTGAAGATAATGATGCTGAGAAGGCCTTTACAAGTAATCGTGCCATGTAATTTCATTTTTGGCACAGTCAGGAGGAGGGGAATTTGAAGTCAATGCTTGTTCCTTTTTAGATTTCTCGTCTCTGAATCAACATGCTCTTTTGTAGACACCACTGTCTACACACTGTGAATTGCCAACTGTTGACACTTGTGCTGTTCAGCTCTTAACCACAACCATCAGTAGTAGAGCTTAACTTGTTAACTCTCTGGTCTGCAGTGCTATATGGCCAAAAAACCCGCCCCAAAACATCTGATTAGAAAAACACAAATTTCAGTGGTATCAATTGTTAGATGATTAAATTGTAGTTTATCCCAAATGTCGTGAATCAAATAGAACATGATTAGGCAGTGTGCAGAGATATTAAATATTAGTCTGGAAAAGTTGCAAATTGGTACTGCTCAGGAAATTAGGCTCTCCTGGAGGACAAAGCTAAGCAGATAGGCAGTGCGGTTGCATTAGAACGAGTGCAAGTCGTTTCTCCTAAGAATAAAAACATTTTCATCAAAGTTTCTCTCTGTTAAGAATGGTGTATCACATTTACCTCCCTTTGAAATGTAATGATTTGTGGTTCACCTGATATTTAAATTGGAGGACCTATGAGCGAGAGAAAACACATTTTTGGGATAACTCTTCCACATAGTTACTAAATAATTACCCTAAATCTAAAAGAGCAAGCAAAACAAAGCAGCAACTTAACAATCCATGCTGCGTGTGTTGTATTTCCACATTAACCTCTTTGATTCATTAGTACTTTTTTAAACAAAGTAGGATAGAGGCAATCACCATGTCACACAAGCGCTTCAGAAAGAATGTGTAAAAACTTTTTATTTTTGGAGTATCTCAAAAGACAGATCATCCTTCTGCATGCTCCCAAGTGTAACTTTGTGTTGTGAAGTTTGCACGGTTCAGAGGCGTAGGCTTGCAGTCTTTTTTAATCACAAAATTGCGCCTTGGTCATGGTTTAGAAACAGGTGAATTGAAAGTACTTTGAACGTTTGAACATAGAAATCATTGTCACATTTCTTCCTTTGAAAGTACATGAGACCATTATAAAAGAAAACTGATAGCTGTATTAATGATAAAGTGCTATAGGAACCTGTCATCTCTGTACTTTGTTTATGAGAAGGGATTTCACCTCCTCTTTTTTTTTCTTCTCTGAGTATGTGTGTATGGTTTCATGAGAAAGATCAGGATCTCATTAGGATGTAATCTTTAGAAATACTGTAGTTAGGCTTCATAGCTTTCTACTCTTTTATCCATTATTCCACAGTCTCCGTAGATGAAACTGATGCGCTTTTTTTCCCTGCTTTTGAAAGGAACTGTGTGAACGTTTTTATCTTCAATTTTTCCTTGTGTTTGCCAGCCTACCGTCTACCAATAGATTTATTTTTTGTGGCCAATTAATACATTTAAGTTGATGTTGCTGCTTTGTCAGCTGCCGTTCCCCGAGCCTTGATGGCAGAAGTAGACAGATGGATGGGGGAAGGGATTGTTTTGTCAGGATGAATTTAGAGCATAAGGAATATGTTAAATTGACAGCATTGCAAACTGAAGTCTTCTGATCGCCCGCGTCCTTGGAGTGTTCACAGCTCCTTCTTGTGCCTCGTCCCCAGCTCAGGCCTAACAGTAAGTTCTGTGTTTGCTTTTCTCTTTTGTTATTACTTGCACTGATTACATTGCACCTAATAAGTGTAAAGCTGCCGATAACTTTGGGACAATTTTTGTAGGGCCGGTCAACCCCAAGCGCTAATTTGGAAGCCTTTTCGAGGCACAGCTCACAAGACAAATGTTGACCCATGGGTGATAGCTCTCGTTACTGGTTTCTGTAATTAATTGTGGCGGCTGGGAGCCCAAAATAAAACTTTGAAGTCTTGGCCATTATATAAAAGACAGAGTGGTGCAACTATTTGTGGCACCCGGGACTATTGATTTACTGCGGCCCGTCAGCGTTGGGGGGTGTGCTGCTACGTCAGCCGCGCGCTCTCTTGTTTCGGCCGCCGTGGCCTTTGTGTTTGATCCTGTCAGCGCTTGCGTCAGCGATGCATATCATTGCCTGCGTGATGTCAAAGTGTGGGTGTTCGGCTGTAGAGCCATAGTTAACCTAATGTGCTGCAGTAAATCCTGAAATGCTGTTTCCTCCTGGGGATAGCAGTGATTCATCGCCGTTCGCAGGAGACTCATGCTAAGTA
>NW_009718653.1:0-53574 GCF_000703405.1 Apaloderma vittatum | reverse complement strand
TATATATTATTTTTTAACTTCAATTTCTTTCTCTCATTTTTCTCTTATCCTCCTGGATTTTGCAAGATGATCTGACTGTCCGCCTTCAGAAGTCACTGTGTCCGTAACATGGCATTTTCCAGAAGCGCGCAGACAGGTGCAAGGGCAGCCAAGTGAAAGATCCCAGGATTTCTCTACGTAGCTGCTCACTTTTAGTAGTTACGTTAGGTCACGTGGAAAACTAGGCGCCTTAAACATAGGGTTTCTGCGGATGAGATTTTATGCACTCAGATCCGATGACAAATACCAGTAACTGTGCATCTGACACGTCATTTTTAAAAGTATATTTTCTGCATGGACTGGAGTTTAGGGGCCAGTAACACACCCCATAGGTGCATCACTGTAAGCAGAGGAACTTTCTGGCATTTGTAGGCATTGCAGTCGGTTTGGGTTACTGTTTGGACCCTCTGGTAAATCAAAAATTTTTTTTTTCTCAGAAGGCCTATGAGAAAAAAATATCTTTCTAAGCATCAAAGAAGGATTGGTTAAGGGTAGGGATTTTTTTTTTTTGGTTTGTTTTATTTATTCTAGTGAGCACTGATAGATAAATTGGACAGTGAAAATATTTTCTATGATTGCTTTGTGAGGCAGCTTGGGTGACAGTATTTCCTGCACAAACAGAAGAGCTATACCTACTTAAAACTACACAAAACACCGTTTGGTAGGAAAACAAAGAATATGAGTGAATAACCAGTGTTTTTTGATCATCTCTAATTAAGTAATTATGACTTCATCAGAAAACAATACTTACAAGAATGTGGCAAATGTTACAATTCATACAAAGGAACTAATTTTCTCAGTGAAAATAAACAATTCTTGTTAAGAATATAAACATCTTCTGGTCTTTGAACTCCCACGTTGGGAATGTTATTTCTCATGATATTTTAACACTATGGCTTTACTGTAGAGCAAAACAGTAACTTTGGGGTAGATATTCCCTTTGGTTATTCTGTGGGTGGGAAAGCAAACTTACTTAAATTGAGGAGGTGAAGGAGTCACCTCTGCAGCTCATGTTCTTTCTTAAAATACTGTCTCTTAGTAGCTGGGAAGACACCAAGTACTCTCACATGTTTTCTGTTAGGCTTTCGAAGTTCCTGAAGAAGGAGCCTTGGGAGCTGATGTGGAATGCGAAGTGCAGAAGTTCATGCAGTTTCCCCATTATTTATGTAATGCAAAAACCAGGATCACTGAAATAGACTAAATAGATTGCCACTTGCCAGTATTTTGGCACTCAGCCCCAAATGGAAAACTGTGATGAAGAAAAGCAGAATCATGTCCCCTCTTCAGTGCTACCAGGAAAGAGCAGATGTTACCATTGTTAACTTTTCCTTCTTTATGCTAGTTCAGTTTTCCATCTGAAGAGTATGATAATACGTCTGAATTCCTTGTTATGCCCATCTGCAGTTATTGGGATTTATTTTTCATATATTGGAAAACCCCATATCTGACCATAGGTGTGCAAAATAGCCTTCTGTCTTCCCACTAGAATGCAAGTTGTTGTACTACCCATGAAAGTAATGAATATATAATTCAGTAAGTCTTTTTCTAAAGACTTCTTCCTGTGTGACTTTTTCTTAAACTCAGTTTCTCCTCATCCCTTTGGAAAATTAAAAGTGATGCAATAGGAAAGAATTTGGTACAAAGTAGTTTGATGACATTACCAGCCAGGGTGTTAGCTGTTTTTAAGATCTGTTATTTTGTATTCACTTATTTCATATTTCATATTTCCTCTACCTTGAGCTCTGCAAGTCAGCCCTGGTTATATCTGAAAATCACACACTGGAAATGTGATCCATCTAGTAAATGAACAAACAAGGGAAAGGGAAATCAGAGGAAAATTCACAGGATAAATCCACTTTGCTGTGTTTTCTATTAAGGCTTTTCTTGGGTCACATGGAAAACTAGACACCGAAATTCATGTTACGAAGTAATGGGATTTGTGTCCTTGTATCAATATTTACATCGCCTGTTGCCTCAAGAAAACGGGATGCATCATGGTACTGTTGGTCCCAGCCCTGCCACATGATCATTACAACTTTCCAAGAGGGTTGGCAAGTATCACAGCTCTGTCCTTACTTCCTTCCTTTTAAGTACCATCCTTGCTGTTCAGAAAAGCTTCTCTTGCAGAGAGATTAAAAAAGACCCCAACAAACAGATGAAAAAAACCCAGCTCCTGAAGACTTTCTCTTTTCTACATACTATTGATTATTTTGAATTCAGGTATATCCTTCTTAATGTTATATAGGATAGTGCAGTTCCTTTGCTTGTATGTTGATAGGGCGTGAATTTGTAGTTTGCTTTTTATTAAGAATCAGTGTTTCTCAATACCTATTTTTAGCAAATAACTCTTTCTAAAAGACTGAAGACAAACAACATGCCATCGGTGGCACTCCCAATGTTGCATCCTAAGTCCGTGCAGTAGTTTTCAGGTTTTGATTTTGCACCCAAAATGGTCTCAGAAGGTTTGGGATTAATAAGGAAAGTAGCAAGGGGGAAATGAGGGAAGACAAGGATTGGCAACTTGTTGTCTATGTGGAAAATGTATTTAAGAGGCAAGGCAGTTATGCTGGTTTGGCATACTGAAGGTTTATATCATTGGACAGCAGCCCCTTTATAAATCAGTGTAATGGTAAGGAAAACACACGCTTTGTTCCCAAATCCAAGGAAGAGAAGACTACATTTGTTTTTCTTCCCTAAGCATGTTTCCAGATACATATTCTGTGGCTACCTAATAACTTGAAATGGACCCCAATTAACCTCTGTTTTCAAACGTTTAAAACTTTTCGTATTTGAATTTAGAAAAGTGTAACCAAAACATAAACAATTCTTGCTGGAGGTTAAAAAGGGGTGGAAACCAGAAGCCTCAGAAAAGCAAAATATTCAAACTCCCACATGCAAAACCTAGAGTGGTCGTGTCCACCTGTGCTGAGGTGGGTGGCACTTTCAGGACCAGGCTCCTTGAGAACCGCCTTTAAGGGATTATTAGAAGAAAAGAAGAGGAAATGCTGTTCTGGAGGCTCATTATCACAAAGCAACTCCAAATATGAGGCTGCTTTACTTCATCTACCCTGCTTCTATTAATTCCCTGTTTTTCATTGTTACTATACTTCTAAGAAGGAAAACTAAAACTGTGAGCCCACATACCTAGAACATTAGAAAGACTCTGGAGGCAATGCACAGGAAGCATATTCAGCACTTTGAGGCTCCCCCCAGTCCCCCTTCTCTAAGATGCCAATTTTTTTCCCCTCTTGGGTATCACTTCACCAGTCGTCTAATCTCTGCCAGTCCTCTAGCTCTTTGGTACAAAGCAAACCCACAGGATCATACTCAGTGTTTTTAAGTCACAGACATTGACTTGGGATGCAGAAATCCAGCACAGTCCTAAGGGGTTGATATGATACTGGCCTGCTAGGCTACACCACCCAGTTCCTGTTTCAGGTCTAGCTTCCCAGATCATCCTCAGTATAGTATTTTGTAATAATATAACCCTGAAGCCACAAAAGTTTGCTAAGGCCAGCTCCTGTCGGTGAGAAACTTCCTGAATGATTTGACTTCTTCCATGCTGAAGTGTCACCGAGGTAAATTGGGTTGCTATTCTCTTGGATTCACAGAGGTATGACGAGTCTTATTTTTTTCTTTTTTTTTTCTTCTTTTCTTTTTAAGAGATCAGGCATTCAGAGGTAAATGCTCTCCTTCTGGTTCTGTGAAGAGCTTTTACATTTCAGCAGTCATACCATTGTAATGAGTGAAACCAACAGACCATCTGGTCCTCTATTTGATCTCTGGTAATGGCCAGTACCAGATGCTTCAGAGGACAGAGCAGCAGAATCCACAGCCGAATAACCAGCCAATAAGAGGAGTTTTTTTTCAGCTCCTGTCAATTAGTGGCTCATTTATGCCTTATAAAGGGAGCATTTTTTATTTCTTGTACTGTTTGTTATGCAATAATTATAATCTTATAATTGTTCAGTACTGTTTCAGTCTTAGATTCTGGAAGTACTGATGCTGGAAATATATTTCTTCTACTTCTCCGCATTCTTCAGGATTTCATTTCACTTTTACAGTTGAAGAGGCGGATGATCACAGAATTTATGTTTTATGATGTAAAGGCAGTTTTTGACAGAGAACAACTCCCTCAGGTAAATTAGAATACAATCAATTCCTTGTTTGTTAGCAGGCCTGTTCTTTAGCTTGGACTTGTTATTTCGCCCTGGTTTAGTGGGAGTTTGGTTTTGTACTGATAAGAGTAGAAGCTGGAACAAATCTTAATAAATACTACAGCTGGGTGTACAAGAGGACTCTGACTGAGCGGGCTTTGCTTTGATGAAGACCAGTCATAATAACATGGAATCCTAATTTAGAATTCAAGATTACCGAGTCCAATTAGTACATCAGAGCCCAAAAACTTTGTTGATCTCATCTGTGTCTAACCGCATGCTCAAACAGCCTTTGTGACAACAAAGTGCTACCTTCATTAGAACCTCTTGGAGGTATTGCTGTGCAAAGTGTCTAATCATAATTTCTAGTTAGCAGGTTTTTGCATTAATAAATAGCAACAAGCACAAAGTAGATTTATTTCAAGCTGTTATTTCCAACTAATATGTTACAATGCACTACTACTGGCCGAGCAGTGGGATGTTCTCAGTCAGTAACGGCTTGTATATTTTAACTTGTTATTTTTCATTTTTAACTGTATCATTTTCCCTTTGTTTTCCCTTTCATGGAAGAATAGTGAGCATTTGTGTCTCACGCGATGAAATTCAATGCACTGATTGTTTCAGGCCTGAAAGATTGAGCCAGAATTTAGACCAGAAGGTGTGTGTTAGACACGTGTGATGTTGGGTGAGAGCTGTGCAACTCCACCTTTCAAACCAGGCTGCGTGTGAATGAGGTTCAGAAACAGACACAATGACGCACTGGTTTTGGCTGGGATAGAGCTGGTTTTCTTCACAGCAAGTCTTAACGGTGCTAGGTGTCGGATTTGTGACTAAAACAGTGTTGGTAACACAGAAATGTTTTAGCTGTCTCTGAGCAGGATTTACAGAAAGTCAAAGCCCTTTCTGCTCCTCACCCCAGCAAGTGAGGAGGCTGGGAGAGCAGAAGAAGTTGAGAGGGGACACAGCTGGGACAGCTGACCCCAAGTGACCACAGGGGTATCTCAGACCAGATGACGTTATGCTCGACATATAAAGCTAGAAGAAGAAGGAAGGAAGCGGGAGGTGTTTGGATTTATGGAGTCTGTCCTCCCAAGTAACTCTTCTGTGTAATGCAAATGGCTGGACACCTGCCTGCCCATGGGAAGTAGTGAATGAATTCCTTATTTTCCGTTGCTTGTGTGCTTAGCTTTTCCTTTCCCTGCTGAAACGCCTTTATCTCGACCCATGAGTTGCTTCCCTTTGCTCTCTCTGTTCCTCTCCACTGCAGGGGAGTGAAGAAACAGCTGTGTGGGGCTGAGCTCCCTACTGGGGTTCAACCATGACAAATACTTAAGAACCTGAGTATCCTTCCCAAACAGCTATTGACTTCCTTGACTTGCTTTTTAAAAATGACTCAGATTGCCAACTTCCAGAGGTCTCTCGGAGTCTGTTAGTGTCTTAGTTGTTTTGATCTGCTTTTTCCTACCTTTGCTGTGCTATAGAATTTTCTCTTCTCATTTTGCTATTCAGAAATAGATCTAACACTGAAAAGGGTTTGGTTTTGCTATTTTTTTTTGCCAAAGAAAGTTATCTGAGAAGGAAAGGTTCACAAATCATATCTGCCAGCTAACCAGAAGAGGACTGCAAACAATTAATTAATATATGGAAAGAGCATGCAGCAGAACATGATTTCACTCAGAGTGCACAGAACCAGCACATTTATGACAGAATTGCTTTGCAGCTACCTCAGGGAACACAATATAAAAAATAATCTTATGCGTGGAATGAGAAAAAGTGGAAAAGACTGCACATTATTGAAAGTTAACTGCTAAGTCCTGACTAGTAATTCTGTCAAGTGTGTAGAAAAGCTAACGAAGTCAAATAGCTGTAAAGTCTCACTGCTGCTTCATGGCAGAAACACGATTGATTTGGCTCCATATAGAACTGCACGTGTCAATAAATCAAAAATTCGTGTATGCTCCTAGAAAATCATCAGCCTTTTACGCAGGCTTAATGTACAATACGCTATATTGGTATAGATGTAAATTTAGCAGGTCTGAGAGGATTGTGGCATACAAGTGTAGATACAGGTAATATCTTACATAATTAAACAACGAAATGCTGTCTCTGATGGCTGAATTATAAAGTGGTATCTAGGTACAGTTCTTTCAAACCCTGCATAGCATGACCATTTCAGTGTGTGTGTCATCTGTCAAAACTCTTCCAGATCACACAGAAATGCTAATGGAATTAGTTATTTTCCTCTCTGCTGAATACAAACTTATCCTTATTTTCAGCTCAGTTTGGTGAAAATGTATAAATGTATCAATGGCTTTTACAAATTACTGCAAGTAGTAAGGCAGGGGGGAGAAATGAGTAAAAAATAATCTCTTTCCAGCGTGAATATTTACTGTGGCATGAAAAGACAATTGATTCTCACCATGATTAACGGCAAGAAATCCTAACACAGCAAAAAAGCCAACGACAAATTGGTGCAGGGAAGGGAAGGGAATGAAAGGAATAGGTTTTCAATATAAGCATAATCTAAAGCATGGCCTCGAGTCACCAGATGGCTCAAGGGATTAGCAAGGCTATACAGTCTTTTCACCTTTCTCCTCTGTCCCCTCCCCTTTAAGCAACAGGTTCCAACGTTCAAGTAAGCAACACAAGCATCCAGACAGACACAGCTTACTGGGTCTTTATCTACAACAGGCAGCAGGGTAAAAGTGGTCATTATCTAGTAGCGTTTAGCTCTGTGAGAAGAATTAGATGCTGGGGCTGTGTATTTCTTTTTCAGTGAAAAGAAAAACAGTTGTTTGGATTAGGTTGAAAAGTTTCTGTTTATTTTCAGGCCCTTTCGAAAGACACCATTGTGTTTGTGCTAGTTTTGTAAATTTTGAAAACCAAACACCATCCTGAAACTAAAGCAGCGCAGTTTAAAAACTGTTACAAATCTCACAGTTGCTTGTTCCAATTGGGAGGAAAGGGTTACATGTAGACCATAAACTTCTGAACATACAGAGGGGATCTGATTCTTAATTTTCAGAACACGGAGTTTTCTGTAAAGATGTCTTGCTGAAACTTGCTTCTAGTCGTGTTACTTTCTTAGGGGAACACTTTCTTAGGAAGCACATACCATCCAAGTATGATCATAACTGTCAGCAACTGAAAATTCTTTAGGAAATCTTAGTTGAATACATACTGCTTGAGAAAACTAAGTCACCATATAAGGAAACATGGGGTAAAGAGTATTGAGGAGTTAACTTTCCCGCTATATTTGTAGTGCTTGTTTAGTAAATAAAGGACTTAAATGCTTGTCATGAGACCTGTAGGCCATGTTTCAACAGCATGAAACCATTGATCATATTCGACATTGAAATTAGCAGTACTGATTATAATAAAAAAAAAATATTAAAGAGGGAGGGGAAAAAAACATAAGGCAAAAAGTCACTGAAGTCTGAGTATAAAAGTAACCCAGAGTACTATACCATTTATACTTGTGTGGTGCTGCTTTAATTAAAAAAAAAAAAGCCAATTTTCCATATTCATCTGGTCACACTCTGCTAACTTTCAGCTATAGACTTAAATTACTCTGATCAATAGAAGTAAAATTTTAGACTATATCCAAGATAAATTCAGAAGAATAATAAGAAAAAAAACCTAGTTGAGTTTAACCACCTGATTTTATTCTCTACTTTTGATAAAACTCTACTTTTCTCTTTTTGCTATGCTACTTGCCTTTTGATGCCTATTTTTGCCAGCAGCTGCAGTGCAGTATATGATTTATACTTCGGGTGCTAAAATATTTATTCTTATATATTCAGGCAAGTTCTTAATGTTTGTTCTGTAAATCTCGAACTTAAAGGTAATATACTGACCCTACTGATGTCACTGACAAAGCTTTTTTGCACTTGAAGAGCAAGAAGGTTACTCTCAAGGTTGTCGATGTGGTAAGGCTGCAACGCTCTTAAGGGAACTCCCATATTCAGATTATATTCATACTGGTTGTGTTATTACTGTGTATGGATTTTTTTTGTTTGTTTTTTGGTATTTTGGTTTTTTGCCTGACTGAGTACGCGCTGTTATTCTGAAAGATATCTCTCAGATAGCAATACATATTCAGCAGCTGTGATGTGATATTTGAGTACATCACTACGTGTGAAGAATGAAGTTTGGGGTGTATAAATATTGACTGTACTAAGTTACAAACTAATATGGTTCAGTTTACATTTTGGTGCCATTCACTGCCCTCCTTCCTTAATTCCAGCGTGTAGTTGTGATTATGGAGCGGACAAAAGTTAGTTTGAAATGGGTGCAGTCTGGCAAATCCCTACAAGCCTAGGGCCCTTTTATAGTCCCTCCTTACTTAATCACAGTGCACATTCTCTACAGTGAAGGAGTTTCTCTTTTCTTGTACTATATGGGAACGTGAAGAGCAAGAAAGGGGATTTCTCTATCCTCTGCTCATTTATATTTAGGCCACCCCATTTATAATAAACAAAAACAGTGAAGAAGAGAATGCTCAACTTCCCTGGTTCTGCCAGGATCTTTCAATAAATTATTGCTTTGTGCAGAGAGAAATCATTAGATTAAATGTCTTCATGGAAGAGAAGTTCAAAACAGTGTGACATCCATCACTGAGCAAGTTCAATACTGAATAGGCAAGTTTTTGCTCAGATTCTCTTATTTATAGAGTCTTAGCATAATCATGGTAGCTAATGAACCTAGAACAACAGCAACATTGGGAAAATAAATAACATAGTGTAAGCTAGTTTTGAATATAGTTTGACACCTGTAAGCAGGGAGGTACAGACTGAACTGCATGTTCAACAAGGTCTGCGCAGCAAATTACCAGGCACTTCACAGTAATTCACCTGAGAATAAGAGTTCATATCTCGGTAATCTTATCCTGAGTCTGTTTTTCAGATTTTTCACATTCCGTCTCTACCTCATTTTCTGCCATTTAATACTTCATAAGTAGCAGACCGTCTTGTTCTTTCTCTAATGACTCTTTATAATCTCTCTCAGAAGTTGCAGGATTATTTTCTGTATTATACGTACAACGTATTGTGATACCGTCATGTCAGCGACAACATGAAATTCAGCACACTTGCAGACTTAGCAGTTTTACGGTACAATTACTGTGATGGCTTTGGCAGACATATGAGCCTGCATTTCTTACTCAGGCAAAACTTCTGCAAGTTCATTGGATGCAGTTAATCAATGGTGACAAATCCTGCTGACATTGAATTCACAAAGTTTGCTTTATGTTTCTATATTGCTATGTAAAACTGGATCACACCCTGGAATGCCAAGAGTTGTCAACCATAGGCTTGGGAGGCTTTGAGCATCTGCTTTCCCTGGTTATCGTGGTCTTTCTCCGACTCTCTGAAAGACACAAACCATTTTACTCTTAGTGGAAGTTTCAATTAAAAATGTGGAGTTGGTCTGTTGGTCTTCAGTCATTTAAAAATTCCTTAGATATATATATTGGTTTCTGTGAAGCGCTTGCTGCGCAAAGTGATCCTCAGTCTGGAATTTGCTGAACTGGTATCCAAACAGATTGAAATTTATTATTGTCACAGTATTTCTTTGTGAATTACGTAGCGAAGTGCAGAAGGTAGGGCTATGACCTCTAAACACGGTTGTGTGCAAGACAAAAATGCTTTTTGGTGAAATATATTTTTGAGTCCTGCTGTGAGTACTGTCAGTGTTCTTTCAAAATTATTCGAGCCATAAAATTATTTCTACAGCAAAAAATCCTTAAAAACACGTGTAACTGAAAGACTAAGTGCAAAATTCAGTCCCCCAAGTTCCTTGTTGATACACTACGTGCTAGACTTGGAAGTGGGCTAGTTTGAGATAATTTTACAGTCGTTCTTCAGATGACAATAAAATCCCAACCTGACTGTAGAAATGTGTGAGCGCTATTGCCAGTCTGCCCTTTCAGCTCTGGCCTCATCAAATAATTTGAAACTGCAGATTTGCAGCAGAAAAGCTTTCAGGCTGCTCGCCATTCAGGGCCCGGGCGAGATAAAACGGAGGTGGGAGGACCAACCCTTTTCAGAGGTGGGCGCAGGCCGTGTAAACAGATGTGGCTGGGCTGAATGGGGGACCCTCAATGGCCGCATTGTTCCTCGCCTCCCCTCCTTCCCTCCCTCTTTCCCAGCAGGGACCCCGGCACAAGTCATTGCGCTCGCAGACGGGGGCTTCGACTCTGCCTGTTACAATTTAAGAAACCCTGGCTGCCCAGGAGTTTTATTAAGCCGATCAGATACCATAGTTTACCTTCCCAGAGCCATTTCAGAGGCATGCCTGAGCAGCATTTACAACAAGTTTTGGTGGTTGGGGTTTTTTGTGTTTGTTTTGTTGTTGTTGTTTTTTCTCCCCAGTTTATGGCAGAATTAATTTTAAAAAGACATTTCAAAGTGATTTCCAGTGGAACTTTTATGTTTCTCTAATAATTGTCATTTGGTTTTGAAACTAATTTTCCATTGTCTGTGTCTCATGATGTACCTATAAACATTATCTTTACTGTATACACACATATATCACTCTGTCCAATAGCTTTACATTAAGTGCATTTCAAGAAGAAAGACTCAAGAGATACTATAAACATATTTTAAACAGTTGTATAGACCCTGCATTCAGTAAAACTTTCCAAACCAATTGTGGGGACACGATTCAGCAATGTTGATAGAAGATTTTCTGGAAACTTCCATGCTACTGCTCAATTACTGTACACATGTTCATGGATTTATTTCATAGGGGATGGTTATTGTTGAATTCTTGTACAGGTCACCTATACCAGCATTTGGAAGCTTGCCCAGGTTTCTTTAAATAACCCCAGGGACACCGAGTTTTGTGATTTCTGAGGCCTTTCTGGGGAAGAGGCAGCAATAGTAAAGCGGTTCTAGTTTAACAGTTTAACTAGCACTTCATTTTATGGAAATAAAGCAACGCTGTTTTCCCCATTTAAGTTCACTAACACAGGTCTTCATAAAATACACACTGTTGCATTCTGCTGCACAAGAGTAGTGGGTTTTCCTCTCCCCTAGCAGTGACAAATGTTTTTTTCAGAATGTATTTCAGATGTGTGTATTCTACCATTTTGTTAATTTTGAATATGAATGTCGTGAATGTATTTTGTAGACGTTTCTGCAGACTGAGGCATGCCAGATGTTGTCAAGACAGAAAAAGAGGAAGCGAAACAGAAGGGAGAGGAGGGCGAAGGAATGCGTGCTTTGTAAGTGCCGGTTTACATTTCTCTTGTGTTCAAAAATTGCGTACGTCTTCTGTAACAGCTCAAAAGCAGGGCTAGCTGATTTTCCAACCTCGGAGTCCTTTGCAGCAACAGCGGCTTGAGAACGGAAAATAAATCCAACAGTGTACTTTAAAGAGTATTTCAGGGTTGCCCCGCAAGCGTCGGGTTTGCAGTTCTGCTGCAAATCTGCCGCCACAGGCAATGTAGAGGAATGTGCACAATCCCCTTTTTGGAGGTAGGACTTGCTTATTTATTCTTAGGCACACCATTAGAGCCAGTTTTATTTTTTTTATTTTTCTTGTGGTGATATCATTCTATCTTACGAACAGTGATAGGGAGTAAATAAGGTGGCCTGATTTAATTTCTTGTTCTGCCACACACTCTGACTTTGTGTCTCGTGTCGTTAATAGATCTAATAGGATTTTGGCGTGAAACCAGAGAGGGGGAGGGAGGAAGGGATGAGCTGCAGAGAGAGCTGCTGCCTTTCTCAACTCGAAGGCGATGTCAGGCCTATCAGCCTTCTCTTTAGTCCTCTCTGACAGAGCTGGAAGGCATTTCTCTAAACATGAATGTGTCTCATGCATTCATGAGGCTTTTTGACACCGCAGCCTCTTTTGTTGTGAGCTCGATCGTGGCTCTGCCCTTCTCTCAGCTGCCATATGGTGCAGTGGAAAGAGGCTTTTAAAGGCAGAGCGGGACTGAGGCAGAGAGAAGAAAGAAATCGAACCACGGCAGATGAAATTGATTTATTTTCTGAGCAAAAGGGGCGAGTGACTACGACTGGTGGAGAGGAGTGGAGAGAGGGGGGGAATGCCTTGGAATATAAAACCGTCTCCAGAGCAGACGAGCAGGCTGTCGGGATGACAGCCAGGCTGTGCTTGTTCTCCAGGCGCGGCACTTGAAAATAAGCATACGCATTTTTGTTATCTTAGTAATGCTAGCTGAGAAGACTTATAGCCCCCAAAGTCTCAGCACCGGACCTCAGCAACCTCATTTCGGCTTGTGATTTTCCTTTTGTTGTTTTTCAGAGAACAAAATCTCTCTGCCTTACCGTGTGTGCATGTCAAGTGTTAGTCTGACAGTGTTAGAAGCTTCCAGAAATTATCTGTATGCAGCACAACATTTAGAGAAGGACTGCTTAAAGTAAAACATTGGATGACAGATTCTTTTCTCTACTTAATGAGTTTAAATCCACTGAAATCATTCGAGTCATACCTTGTTTTACCAAGGTGACCTGTTTAAAAAGAATAGTTAAGCCAAGTCAAAGTTACTTCTTGCTGATGGTCATGCCTTATACTTCATTCAACTTCACAATGAAGCCTGTTTCATGTCTGCCTGCAGTCAGTTTGATGTCCAGACTTGGTGGCAAAATAGTACCACTTGGAAAAAAAGAAAAAAAAAGGAAAACTATATGTATGGGTCTTACAGAGATTATTTAAACTTTGTGGCAAATTGAGCTTCAGTCTTGATGTCAATGTGGGTCAGAAATATATGGGTAAGGACAAATTTCTCGATTTCATTTAGGAAAAGTGCAGATAAAACTGCTTGAAACCTCCATTCTTATTCCCAGAAAAATTACTAAATATGTGGGACAGAATGAAGTCTGCAGAATGCATAGGAATGAAATGAACAATATTACTTAAAAATTTCAAAATGTTTTGTTTTAAATTCATCTGGTGATGCCTTCCATCCCTTGAACTGCTTCAAGAGACTTATGGGAATTGTAGTTCAAGGGACATGTGAGAGGACTGGGCATATCAAAGATAGAGACTTTCCGCGGGAGGAGATGATACATGGGCAGAAAAGGCAAGGAGAGGGATATGGTACAAGTTTGAAAAATTGTAATTGGCATGGTAACTATGGAATCATTATTCACTGTTTCTCAATGAAAAGACTGGAAGGCAGCCAATATCAATTTAAAGTGGAAGTTTTGAAATGAATCAAGGTAGTCCTTTCTTCACACTGTGCACAATGAACCTGAAGCTCTCATTGCTGCAGGAAGCTCTGAAGGCTAAAAGTATAAACGGATTTAAACAGATTGAAACATTCATTTGAAGAAGTGTAAAGTTGATGTCACAGTGCTTTGGATGCAATCTGTACCTCGGGAAGTCCTAGAAATGGCACATTTTTCGAAACTTGGACAACATGTCAGAAGCAGTAATTAATTTCTAATTTTCTTGTATCTTCTTACCTCCTCTACTGACCACTGTAAAAACACAAATGGATACAAAATTAACATTTTATTTGCCCCAGTGTAATAGTTCTTTTGAACTTATCAAATATTTATCGCTTCCAGTAAGCTGGGCTCTCTCCTTACTCTATTTATCCTGTTGGGTACCATTCATATATTTACTTTTGTTTGTCACTTCTGAGGTTTAACTGGAGGGAAAATATTGAAGTATTGAGCAGTATATCAGATGAGGAAAGCTAACTCAAAAGGTAATACTCCAGTCTAATTCTTATGAGACAGGGTGGAAAGCTCAAGTGACTACTAAAAGAAGTTGAACTGACTGAAAACAAAATACTACTTTTCTGAAAAATCAACTGCTTGACTCGGATTTGACCCAAGGTTATTTTTGTAACAGACAAAGAAGTTTGGAATAAAAAAATTATGGACCTTTTCTTCCAAAAAAACTTACTTAGAGACTGTTTTTTCCATTTCCCCAAATATGTTGGTCAGGTTAGTTTACTGAACATTGCAAATGGCTTTCTCGAGGAGCACAAAACAGTAACCAGGGTTACTAATCACCTAAAGATGATTCTCGCCCCTTACTCTTGAAACAGCATTCCATATGTTTGGCTTGTTTCAACCTGGAGGTGGACCTTCCCTGTCAAGGTTTAGAACCATATGGTAGAACTGACAAAGGAGGAAAGCGATGGCAGGAAGAATAGGAGGCAGAGCCCTTCGTAAAAAACAAGCAGCAGAGAGGACACTAGAGCAAAGCTGAATGACTGTGAGGGACAAGGCCTTCTTGTTGTCTGTCCTCACTTGATAAAGAGAGGATAGATATGTTTCTGTGCCCTCAGCTAATGCTATTGCTCTGGGAGCTGATGTGACCACCCTGTGGTTTCCATTTCCCCCAGAAGACAATCAAGTCCCTTTCACACATAGGCAGCACACGTTGCATATGGTCTAATTGCCGTGTTGTTCCCTGATGGAGGGATGAACCGAAAAAGAAGGGGGCTTGCTGAAGCGTTGACGGTTGGTGTTGGTAGGACATGGCTGTGCTAGTAGACCTTCCTGGTCACTTTTAAAATGTCCTGACCCTGCAGAGCAGAGCTGTTGGAACAGATCACATAGGTAGAATCACAGAATCATAGAATTACCAGGGTTGGAAGATACCTCCAAGATAATCTAGTTCCAACTCCCCTGCCACGGGCAGGGACATCCCCCACTAGATCAGGCTGCTCAGAGCCCCATCCAACCTGGTCTTAAAAACTTCCAGGGATGGGGCTTCCACCACTAACCTGGGCAACCTGTGCCAGTGTCTCACCACCCTCATGGTGAAGAACTTCTTCCTAACATCCAACCTGAATTGATCCATTTTAATGCATTAAATCCTGGTCCACCGAAACTCTATAATACTTGGTGTAATGAAACAGGATTGTCCTTTCAGCCTATTCACTGCTCAGAGGAGATGGAGAAATGCCAGTCTGAATTCCTTTGGCTTGGATTCAGCAGTGCCTTTGAGTAAGAGTCAGCAAAGCTTGTTTCAAGTTAATAGTTGCGCTACACGCAGTCCTCATGGAGAACATGTGCAAGGGATCATGTTCCCCTTTTATGCATATGTCAGCCCTTGAGAAAAGTAGAATGAGATGAATAAAACCACTTCATCAAGATTATTTCTGAGAATTTTCCAGTGAGTCATCCAAGTTCCATATCTTTCAGAATTTCAATTATCTAGTCATGTTTTGCTTTCTGCAAATAAATATATATGCAAATGAAAGGAAAATAATATTTTTGTGAGTTGGTGGAGCTCACAAAAGAACTATTCTGTTACTTGTTGTTTGTTGCATTTTTTTCTCATTGTTTGTCCATGCTAGGATTAACTCATATTGTCAAGTGAAAAGACACTGCAATTATTAATCATCTTAAAAAATGCTGCTGATTTTTGAAAAGAGAAAAGCAGCATTTGGACTAAATTCTGACCCTGCATTGTAAATCTGTGTTAGTCACAAGCATATTTATTCAGTATTCTCCTCCTCTAGCTATTTTTACAGTCAGAAAAGACAAGTTTATACAAAAGAACAGATTGGCAACTTTTTTTTTGCTTATTTTTTAATATTATAATTATAGTTGTCATTTTATTACTATTTACACTTAGGATAGGAAGAAATGCTCTGCTGGGCCACACCAGTGACCCATCTATCTCGGGACTATTTCTTCCAAGTGCCACGGGGAAGGACACATGAGCCTGCGCACTTTCAGCTGTCCAGTCCACTCGGCACATCGACACCCAGAATTGTGGCACTGGCAGTTTTACCCCTTTTCAGTCCATTTGATGAACTGTTGACCACTAGTTTGTCTATGCCTACACGGGGAACTGGAAATAAAAATAACAACTAATGTGAAACAGAGCATTTCTTGTCATGTTTAAATCAGTGCTTTACAATGCAGAGGCAATTATTTGTGAAAATACACTATCTAAACAATTTGAAAATGTTTTATAGAATCACAGAATTTGACCAAATAGATCTTAATTTATACATAATATTTAAACTGACCCTAGCATAACGTGCAATATTCAACTTGACATTTTTATAAAATCTAACACCAATAGCTATGATTTTAATCTTCCCAGGCATCACAAGTATGATAAAACATTCCTAAAATGAACTGTTCATAAGCTTAACTGAAGGACTTTGCACCTTGCTATACTCTAAGTAAACTGTTCATATGTGTCATATGGTGAAGAACTTTGACTCACAAGTGAAATGTTTTTAATGAGGTCAAGCAAATTGTTTAACAATTTGATTTTCATAAGTACTCAGTGTAGGTAAGAAGCATGAAAACAACTTACAATTCCTTTTGACAGATGCCTTTTTTTCTCAAGAATTACTCTTTCAGTGGTCCATTTGGGTTACCTGTTAAACTTCCTTATTTTTAAAGGCAGAGAAGGATCTAGATACGCACTGCTTTAAAGGTAGGTAAAATTTGTTAATGCAAAGAAACATTTCAGCAGTGCCCACAATATTTCTGCTGCAGCTTGCTTGTGAATCTCTATTTAAGCCCATGGTAATCGTATTACATGTGGGGAGTTTTACCCAGTTTTTCAAAAGGGATGCCAAGGCATCAAAAGATAGCTTGCTTCAGGTACCACAGCTCCAGAGAGCCCCTGAGGCTGTGGAATCAGAACTCATGTTTATCACTGCGTAAGGATATGACATCCATCTTGATTTTCACTGAATATGGAGTTTTGGAAAATCATCTGACAGGACATTAAACAAGAACTGCTTTAGTCAGACATCTCGGTTCATGATTCCGGGTAGCACAGAAGTGCCAAAACGCATTGTTTTTCCAGTTGCTGTTATTCGTACACGGTTTTGACAATGAAGGCATTATTATATGGGATTTATTCAAGTATCATACGTGCCTCACCACTTTAAAGAAATTATGTCCTATTGATAACTGTAATGACAGTAAGATTTTATATAGGGTATCTGTAGAAAGGTTTGTGTCTCTGGTGTTTAAACATAATCCAATATATTTACAGCCCATGGAAATTAATGTTACGTTCTTTTTTGTCAGGAAAGTAACTAACAGTGGTTGCTATACCATAACTGTCCTGCAGTCTCCAGGTAGGTCCTTCCCTATAGTTTGACAACTGTTCTTGAGTCTTGCCTAGCATAAGGGGATTTTGAGAGGAAGGTTTCTCCTTGATGATACTCACAAGAAGCTGCTACCCAGAAAGCACTAGGCAAGTGCTAGTTTATTAGAGAAACCTTTGAAAGCTATTGCTTACACTACTGAAAACTTACATTTAGAAACACATGAGAAAGTTGCAAGTTGATTTTACGTTGCATGGAAGATTTTATGGTTCACTTAGTGCAGTACCTATTATTAAATATTCTCTTCTTCATTTTAGCAGCATTAAATCAGCAAGACTGCATCAAATAGCTCAGATACTAACTTAAAATCCTGGGAGAGCAACATGGCAGAATTTGACGCTAGCTAATCATATGGTCTTCAGGGAAACATCTTTTTCATTTTGTACCCAAAACTTCCAAAAGCAAGAGGTAGCTGACTTAGGGTATAGCAAAAAATGCTTACACCAGCACTGTTAAGAAATTATGGCTTGTAAAGGCTGAAGAGAACTCTGGTTTTCCCTGAAAAAAAAAATTGTTTTAATTTAAAATATAATTCATCTGTGTTAGTAATGAAAACAAATTAATAGAATACAAGCTGAATGCTTAAAAGTATCTTAGGGATTCTTTCAACTCATGTGGGAAATAGAACATTTTTATGTAAAAATTGTTATTCCTGAGTCAGGCCATTACCAGAACTGACTAATGTAGATTACATTTAGTATTGAAACAGAAGAAATCACTAGGAATCATGGTGCTCAAAAATGATTTAATATTTAGTGAATCAGTCATTCTTATAACTAAATTTTCTTTTTTTTCTTTTTTCTTTTTTTTTTTTTTTTAAGACACTGAGACCCTGTGTAGAACTGGCATTGAGATGGGACAGTTCTGGAGAATCACTTTAAATCCAACATATTTCACACCATATGAAGAAAATGAAAGGGTGTAGGCCCTGCATCTCTTGTAAACACCAGTTCCTGTGAATCAAAGCCTTGACTGGTGCTCTTTGTGGAGATTAGCCTTCAACAATCCAAGTAAGTTGAAAAGCTCTATACCTTGTTTGATATCCTTTTTTGTTTTGTTCTTGTGTTTATACGTTATCTCACATCTACCTGAAATTGCAAAAGCTATCTTTTTCTCTTACTATATTTTTTATTATTTGTATATTTTTAGGGGTTTAAATTCAAGGAGCTAGAAATGGGGATGTAAAAGAAGCATAGGGATGTTAAGAATTTGTTTTCACTCGTAGGGTCAAAACTTTTCCAAGCAATTCAATATGGGTGAAGACACTCTATGCCAATTATGAAGCACATACTATTTCTACAGTGGACAGCTTTAGATGGTGTATGCGCTATCAATGTCTTAAAAGTTGTATCTGCCATTAAGTGTCAACCTAGACTGTTGTTCAGTTACCAAATCCTGATTAGAAATGGATATGCAGGAAGTTAGTTAATTTTTAAAAGCTCTGAAGATTTACTGATTTTTATTGGTTCCACTATGATACAAGCATTCAAAGATATTTACATTTCCAGAGATAAGAACACTGTGCGACAAACTCTGTACTTTATACCCTGTAAAGGAAGGAAATCAGGAGCTATGCTTCCCAGTCAGCTTCTTTCAGTGGAAATGCCTGGGTCCTCAGCAGCATGTGCTGAAAAGGAGCCCCTTACTTAACTTTACTTAGTTAAGTTACAAAATTTGACTATGTACCAACTTCCATAACCACTGTAGTGTTCTAGTTAATCTGAAAAAGAGAAAAGATCCCTGTTCCGTATGTGTGGAAATGTCCAACGCTTTTTACTCACAAAATTCTTCACGTAAACTGGTACTGATTTTATCTATGGCATTGCACATACTGGGATACATGGTATCCCAGACTGTGTGGATTGGGAAGAAAGAAGGAAGTGTAGGCTACTTTTCATGCTTAATGTCCATTACACCTTAATGTATAGTGTAATTATTTTGTGTTCAGTTTCATTAGTTATTCTGCTCTCTGCATCTCATGTATCATTGATTTCTCATAAGCTAGAAGTGGACTTCGCTCAGCAGCCAAAGGTTTGCTTCTAAGGACTTTAAAGTTTCTGCCAGATGGTTTCTGCTAAATTCTGAAAAAAACCAACCCCACATACAGGTCTAACGCTAAACACAAGTCTTCTCATTTTATCCCCAAGTTAAGCACAGGTCAGTGGCATACAATTTTGTCTTCTTGACAGATGCAGTAGGTGATTCCTTAAACAAACACACATCTAAGTAGAGGCAATATTCATTCGCACAGATAGCTATCAAGTTGGGCAAAATAAGCCCCCATTTCATTACAGAATGCAGTGCAATAAGCACATCCAGCCTCTGAACAGAAACACATTTCTTCTGGTATTTCAGCCGTAGAACATATTGAAGGATCCCTGTGGCCAAATAAAGTAAGTTGAAAAACTGTGTTTAATGAGAAGCAGGATATTACCCTGTTCGTCACTTTTACGGGGTCTCTTGCCTTCTAATGTTAAAGCTGGATCATATGGCACTTTAGCCACACAATAAGTAAGTAAACACTGCGTTGCCCCTCTTCCTGTCCCTGCTTCTTCCTCCCTGGCCCTCTGAGGAACAGTGGAAAAAGCAAAAGAAAGGGAAAAAAAGATGACTTACATTTGCTAGGATTTAGTTTCTGGCAAGGGACAATATAAGGAATTCATTTCCTGGCACATAATTTACATGTCCAGTCCTCCCACTCCTTTTATTTTTTTTTTCTCTCCCACCCTTCCCCCCTATTTCCCCTTCAAGCTGTCTTCTCGCGCTGCAGCGCTTGCCGCAGCTTCCTGCCGTATGTTTGCTTTCTATTTTCATATCCATGGGAAAGGAATCTGCTCTAGCACAAGGCTGCTGTCCTGCCTGTGCCTGTGGCTGCCACCTTGAGCTTGGGCCACAGGTATTTGGACTTAGATTGAGTGGTGGCAAAGCATCGAGCAAATGAGGCTCATTACATCTTAGCAGAGTCAGCCGGAGAAATCCGCTCTTCTCTTTGAGGTTTTTGCTTTCTGTTGGCAAGCGTCAGACAAAATAAAATAATTTTCAATTTTAAATATTTAATCTAAATCCTGTTTTAGGGTTTTATTTTGGGGAAAAGACAGTCATGTCCCTCTTGCTCATTAAAGGGCTCTCTGTTGTGTATCTTTGATGCTGCTTTGGGCAGCTCTGCTACTTTGATCCTCTTAGAAATAGGCTCATTACAACATCCACCTCGCAGAGTAACACTTCAAAGAGCTTTGCGAAGGACAAAGGGAGGAATTTAGAAACAGAGCCAAGTGGCTCTCAAGTATCTTGACTAAATTAACTTTGTATTAAGTTACTGGCCCAGTTGCAATTCTGAGAGGAGGAAACAAAGAAGTAACTCCGCGTGCTTCTTCATGCATTTTATATCAAATTAATAAACACACTTGAAATCTTCTAGGATTCTCTGCCATAATTTCTGCTAAACTAAGCAGGCACCACAGTTGTCACATCAAACCTACAGTTGCTTTGGAGTTGTTAAAATGGCATATTGATGTTATTACTCGATTTATATTGTCAGAATGAGACAGAAAACATTGTTAAACCACTGAGATTAACAGAGGAAATAGGCAGTTCTCAGAATCATTATCTCTAGAAAACAGGAGTAACCATGTACATTTTCAGCACTCTCAAGTCTATCATAGCTGTAATGATTAGTGTTATTGGTCACTCTTGAATCTAATTTCGTTACTTCCTACGTGTTTGATTTAGGAAGTCATTACCATTACAATGGATTGTTTGGTCTGTGTACTTTCAGCTCAAGTCACAGTGCTAGGTGCTGTACAAACAGAAACTACTTAAGCAGACTTGTCTGGGAGAAACTACAACGGTAATTAGAGAGCTCAGCCCAACACCCTGAGTGTCATTGTCATGGTGCCTAACAGGGATGGGCAAAGCAGTCTAGCCCTTGTACATGACTGTGAGCTTTACCCTCAACTCATGTTGCTGCAAGCCCTGCCATGAGAAGGTTTTTTTCCTTTTGAAATATCACATGACCCTAGTTGAAGTAGTGGTGATCCTTGGCATAAACCCTTTGCATGTGCTGTAAGTCAAATGCAGATGCCATTCATTATTCTAACCACTCAAACAGCCTTTGAAAACATGTATATTGGTCTCTCCTTGATTAAGACAACACAAGGGCAAGACAACTTCACTTGAAAGTTCTGATTTTATCATTTATTCTATTTATTCTGCCTTTTGAACACCTTCACCAGAAGGTTTTCAGAACAAAAAGGGAGCATCATTTGTCTGAGGTCCCAGTCACACAATCTAATCCTGGCAATACTTACTTAGGCTCAAGCCATTCTTAGTTTAGGAAGTTCCCCTTTAGCTTCCAAGTTTTTTACAGCACCTCGTATTACAAGGCAATTTGTGCCGTCTACTGTGAAAGTCTAATAGGCATGGAATAAAGAGAGAAAAAGCACCAGGAAGCCTGGACTTCTTGGGTGCCAGGATGAAGGGTGCAGATGGCTGCCATTCATCAGGCCTAGACCACGTTCATTATATGATTTATTGCTCCATAAGAACTGTCATAGTCCCTTGTCCACACATACCTCTACTCTATCTTTCTACCAAGCCTTAAAACATACTTACGTGTCTCCTTGAACTATTCATTTCCCTCTTGTAGAGAGTTATCAGTTAATTTAATCAATGAGGTATGATTTTACCAGGGAAAAAAAGAGACAGAGATGTAAAAAATTTGATCATAAGCAAAATGTCTTTCAAAATATAGAAAATCAGAGTTTATATACATTTGGTCTATCCACACATATTTCTTTAGTGAATTCAGTGCCAGTATAATTTCGAATTCTTCATGCAGGTTGAACAGGATTCCCAGGATTTCCAGTCTGGTAAAGGAAAACAGGGAATAAAAACTTGAGTTGGATTGATCTCAATTTGACTCAGTTTGAGGCAAACCATTTGGGGACCAGCAATTAAGCTGTTAATTGGCTTATCCATTCCAGTTATTGAGGAATCCACTTCCCAGCCACTCTAGTCCATATCTGCCCACCCAATGGAAAGATATCATCATCAATCAATTGCATTAATTTAATGAACTATTTGCTCACTGCTGTTAAACAGGTTAAATCAGAGGTTATGTATCACTACCGTTTCACTTTTACTGTATTCTCTAACTGCAACACTTTTCCTAGCTGCATCATTTCTCATTTTATAGCAGCAGTGGTTCCAGTCTTCCAAGATATCATTTGAATCTTTAATCCAAGATTCTAAAGAAAAGATTGACACACTGTGTATTTCATTTCTAACATGTAGTGCAAATTGCACCTAGCTCCATAAGCATTTAAGCATTTCTTTCATATTTTCTGCTAGTCCTTCTGTCCATCATTTGATATTCTGTTCTCACAGGATTTTTTACAAATAATGTGAGATAGCCATCTGTGTAGCTGCATTACAAGCCTTATATCCTTTTTTTGTGGTAGTTAAACTAATCACATGGTGATTCTTCTACTGAGATGTCTGTTCTTAGAAATAATTTCTGGGATATATGTAATCAGTCTGTTCTTTACATTTTGTCTGTGAAACCCAAATACACTTTGCAAGTGTTGTCTTAATTCTGTTAAATTCTTCTCAGCCCTGCTTATTCTGAGGAGTGTAACTTTTTCCCACCCAGTGCAATAGGCAGAGAGTTTCCCTGTTTGCTCATTGTTACTTCCAAGTACATCATTCTTTTGGAACAGCTTGGACCTCTCGTCTGAGCCCCTTGAAGCAGGGAGAAGTTTCAGTTTCATTTCTTCCTGGTATGGTTGATATATGGTGCTTCTAACTCTCTTTAGACTGGAATGATAGCTCACCCTAAAGTCCTCTTCATCCACTTCACAACTCCATCAATAAATTAAAAGTTCTGCTTCAACTTTACACTTCAGTGAAAGGTCTGGAGAATCTGTCCGGTGTAGGCAGAACCCATACTGGAATATAGGAGTGTAGGAGTGCAGGCACCTGCAGTGAAACCTGATTATGTCTGTATATGCACGTTGCTTAAGTCCTTGCATCTTGAATAAATAGAAAAACCCTGATTTGTCTGTGTTAGTCTTGCTTTGGATGTCGATTGCTGCCATGTCTGGAAGATAAGGCCTCCGTATAAAGAAATCAATCTTCCTTCATCAAACAGCAGAAATGTCTACCACGTGCTGTGTGGACTGTGGGATCAAGCCTTCCCTTCAGGAGAATCGTCTTTAGGTGGAGTAGCATTTCCCATTCGTAGTAAACTTAATCTCCGAGGGAAATTCCCAAGGCAAAAACCAGGCTATAATGTGATTTCCTAAAACTTTCCTGATTTTATTCTGTCACGGGCCAGAGAGATTATGGTAACTGACAGCAAATCTCAACAGCAACGTTTTCTCCACCAATATATATATCACTGGCAGAGTCAAACAGCCCAAGCAGTGACAGAGCATTTTCATAGCTGCCGTTATTCCTCACTATTTCATTCACATTTCTATTGACATGAGCATGCTGTTAACATTGTGGGGTTTGTACAGCAGGGCCCTAATGTGGTGATCATTATGACTTTCTTATATAGAAAATGCATTCCTTTCTCTGACTGTGCCTAAGCAAAGCTACGAAGCTTGAGGTACTCTTCCGCTCTTGAACTGACCTTCGTCATGCCTGTCTCTAAATCTATAGCATGTCTTTTCACAAGAAACTCAGAAGTAATTGAATAGAATACTTGCTGACAGCTCGCCTTGAGGAAATAAACTTTTGTAACTAAGCTCCTGGAAAAATCTCTTTCAGGGCTGTTGGAGGCTTACTGTCCTAATGGGCTACATACTATCTTGAGGGTGATTCTTTCAAAGTTAGCTCTTCCCCTAAATTTCTCACCATTTTTAACCCACTGGACCTTTAGGCAATGTTGGTTTCAATTCATACCTTAGTTCTTCTCAGTTCTTCCCCCAAAAGCAGACCCTAATCTGTATTTCAGCTTCCTTTTAATATTTTTTCAGGCATAGCCTCATGCAGAAATACACTGAATTTTACAAAGCTGTTAGCATACCCAAAGGAAGGTCCATGCCCAGTGCAAAAGGAAGCCAAACTTTTGTGATTGCATTGGTCATCTCATAATGTTCAAAAGCCATGTGCCGCGTTCAAATAAATAAGATTTTTCTTGGAAATATTAGGTCTTGTATTTCACTATCTAGTCCCTTTTCTATTTATTTTGCCATCGACTGAAGAATATCCGTTTAGGACAATTCACATTGTGTTTTAAAATCTGCTTACTCGAAAGCTGAGTTTAGTGCTTTTACAGTTTTACTCTACCTTATTTTGTGATGTAGCAGCCTCTGTAAGAGATTCAAAAGCAGCGAGTAGTGGCTTACATTGCATTAATAACAAATCCCTTGATTTGCTGGGAGTCTTGATTACATGAGTCTCTGAAAAAGCATACTATTTGTAGGTGCTGTCTGTTTCACAACTTTTCTTCCCCTTCTGTCCCTCTCCTAAAGATAGGTAGGTTCTTCAGACATAGCTGCTGTAATTGTGAAGCACCCTTACCAGCACTATGAGTGTATCTAATTCATCACGCATTTCCTGGATGTCATCCTCCTACAACATATAAATATATTTCTATTTTTAAGACAATTCATCACTTCCATATAAGGACAAATCAAATCATGACACATTTCTCAAAATTGTGACATGCCTTTGGAAGACTAACTACGCTTTTCATTTCATAGTAAGTTTCTCTTTCAAAATCTTAAGTTTATCGACTTTTGCAATATTCAAAATCTCAAAGGAATTCACAGGGATAGGAGTATATTCATGAACCTGGACTGCATTCTCATGGGAATGTATTTTATCTATTTGTTTAGCTTCTGAGGAAAAAATATCACTTGTTTTTATCAGGGAAGCTCAGAAATCAGAGGCAGCTGTAAAAGACAAATAATGGAGAGGGCTGACAAAGTGGGACTGGAAGGACAGGATTGTGGTAGGCTTTCTTCTGTCTTTAGTCATAGTTAGTCCTCATTTTACCCCAGAACTACTACTCAGGTTTTCATGGGGAACAACATTCTCTTGTTCCTTTATGCAGAAATAAAGCCCAATGATCTGAGTTCTTTCCCAAGAAAAAGACTAGAAAGTGGTTGTGTTTTTTCTTGGATAAAATGTCATTCTAAAGGCCTCTAAATAAGTAAATATTCTAAACAACCCAATATTTATTGCAATGTGTGTAGGCTAGTTTCTAGATGAGATAGATGATCACTGTGGGTTCCTTCCAGCTGAACTAGTCTCTTGTAAAATATCTCGAGAGCTGATACCATACAACAGTAGGTGCTTGTGTTTAGTATAGACTTCCGTAGCAGTAGTAGATGGATTCCTTTCTAGTCCATACCTTTTGTAGGTTTCCATAGTAGAAAGACTTTGTTGCTTGTCTTAATTGAACATATTTAATAGGAAAGGGCTCTATTTTAAATACAACTTGTAATTCTTGGGAAAAAAACTATTTTAGCACTTATTAGTTTAAGAAGCAGCATATTGAATTATTTATTTTCACTGACAATGAAGTCAAAATTAATCCTTTGGCACAATGAGAGACTCCAGTTGCAAATGTATTCTGAAAATTCTGTATGGCTTTTTCTAAGGCATTTACTGAAGTTATCAATCATATTTCCTAATCTGTGGATCATTTGAACATCTAAGGCAAGTGAACCTAGGCAAATACACAAAAATAGTTTCAAAATTATATCTGCAACATGGCCTCATCAAGATTATACACACAGAGTGGATGCGTTGTGTTTAGCTGGTTATTTTCTCAGTATAGGAACACAGTGAAGCATCTCATGGTTGGTGTAAATCCTGGATATAAACACAGAATTCTCTAGTAATTAGAAGATAAGTTTTGTCCACGAATTCATGATTTGTTCTTTTACGTGTTCACACAGCTTGGGAGCTTGGGGCAGGCAGCGAGTTGTTACCCTGCTAAGGTATGTGCAATGGGATATTTTACGTAATCTGGGGTTACAGTGCTCTTTGCACGATCATTAAGAAAGGGATGAGATAGTGGATCTTGATGGGAAGACGCCCTCTGTGACTGGTCCCGATGCCGCCTGTAAGAGCTCTGGGTTCCTCTGAAGACTGTGGGGTCAGCACCGTGCCAGGCACTAGACAAAAAGTCGGACAGCTTCTTTCTGCAAGATGAAAAATGAGATGGCCAAGTTCAGTGATTAAGGCAGCGGTCAAAGAGATTAATGTGACCAAAGTGAGCCGCTAAACTGACCGGACATAATTCACAAACTAGTATTCCTTCAGATAACGTGACAAAGTGCTCCGGCCCAGGGAGATCTATTTTTGATGTACTGGCATCTGGACAAGAAAACTGGAATTAATAGTCACATAATTTCTTTCCCACCCCTCTTAAATTATTGGACAGGCCTCATGGGAGAGCACAGAGGCTTAATTCTAAGGCTGGTGAAAACTGACCCATTTCATCTTGCATGTGACTGACAAGATGGATTTTAGAGAAACTGTGGCAAAGCGCCTCATGTTTCCGCTGATGAATGCTCCACAATTGATCTCGCAAAGACAGCAGATGGGAAACAGAGTGAAGCTGTTACGATGAGCTGGAACCAAATAAATAAAAAGATGAAGGCATAGCACCTTTATAAATGCCAGTAACAAAGGGCTGCGAACTCAGCTATCAATATGAAACTATCTTTTTTTCAATCTCCAGAATTGTTAGCAGCTGTACAGCACCTCACTAAATGCAAACAAATTTGCACATCAACTGCAAGTACATTGGTAGAAGAAGAAGTAAGATTTTTTTTTCAATCAGTTTAATACTTTCCACTAGATTTGAGGTATTGATGTAATCTTTTTTCTAACATTATGTGGAAATTACACTGATGTCATCAGTGCTAAAAGTGTGATTTAGAGTCATCTCTGAGCAGTGTGTACATAGCCTTCTTTTAGCAGCTTCGGCCTTAGAACTCTTTCATTATTATTGCTGAAGGCTGTACACAAGCTAATAAGCTCTGCCTCCACTATTTCTGGACAGAAACTATTGCTGAAGGAACAGACATATCTCTTTCTATCTGCATAAATCTGATACAAAGTAATTATATTGGGGTTTATATTAGCTTAGCTAAACTGGTTCATAATTTAAATCAATGCGAGATGTTAGAAGAGGTCCTAGGTTTCAGAAACGAAGGTTTCTTGCAACACTTCCTCACAGCCGTGGAGTGGAGGCCTAGTTGTGGAAAGCTCCTATAATTATAAGTGACCATTGGGAATTAAACTCCGGTGCAAATAAATAACAAATGCTGTCCATAATTTACTAAGTCTCATCTGCACAAAGATGGTAATATTTTTCTGAAGTGGTACCACATTGCCTTCTTTTGTTCTCTTTTCTTTCCTCCTAAAAAGCAGGGGTTTAATGTCAGTTTCTGCCTGGAATTACTCGTCATTTAGACAAAATGCTATGGTCTTTCTCTCCTTAGGAGGTTCAGCTGCAAACACTGTTCCCAAACTGAACTCACTTATTTTCCAGGCAAGATGACAGGTGTGTAGATAGTACAAGTTGGCAAATTTTTTTATTAGCTGCCAGTACCTGAAGTAGTTTCTTAAGAGTCAGTTGTGAAATAACTTTCAGGCAAGAGACTTCTCTGTATGTATATATGTGTCTGTGATGGTTTCTTTCTGGCAGAGCCATTGTTCTGCCCATCTCACATAGCTGCATTTGTGAGATACAACATAATGTTCTGCTTCTCACCAGTTTAAACGTGGCCCCAGCTCTGCCCTGCCCATGGTCGTATCGCTGCCAGGCAGTTCACAGACAGATTGAATTCAGGCTTTTTTTTTAAAGCCCAGTCAAACAGCCCTCATGTGGGCCTGCAAAACTCCATGTAGGATTTAACCTTCATTATATCAAAGGGGCCCTTGAATATTCATTTCTTTTCAGAAATAACGGTTCTGAAAGTTCCCAGCATTGGCTATATGGTAACATTCCGCTCCCTCTAGTCTCACCTATAAGGATGAAGGTCAGGATTGAGTGGATGAGTTGATTGTAGCACAATGTGATGTCTACTGGCCTATTTTTACCCTCAGAAAGAGCTAGAACCCTCTGCTCACATTGTATATTCATTTATGCCTATTTGCTAAGTAATTCTTTTCTTCTTCATCTTTCTATACCCTGACACCTTAATCTTGCTGACATCTTACAATAGTTAATGAGAAACAGCTCCCTGTCTTTTTGTTGCTCACTTTCCCCCTCTTAACAGTAAAGCATTGGATGATAGTTTACTTTGCAAGACTTGAAAACGTTGTGTTGTACTTCTCTTTTGAAGAATACATATATGTTAACAGGGCTCAAACCAAGAGCAATAATGACAGCCTTATCAACATGATTACTAGCTAAGATACAAGTACAGACACTCTCTTGAATATATCATCCAGGTATTATTTTCAGCTCCAGACCTGAAAACAATTTCCATATTTTATAGACAAAAACAACACACCTAGCTCTAGGAGAAGCACAACCAATCTAATACATTTGGAAACACAATACTTCTAAATTACACTGTTTCAGAAATATCTATAGACTCTCTGTTATGAGGGTATTTCACTAATTCCAGTTCTTTTAAAGTCCATCATCTATTTAACACATGCAGATATTTTTAACAAGTGAGATCTCTGGCTCTCAAGAGACAACAAACAAACTCTGCTAAGCTAGTGCTCAGGACTTAATGTAATTAACATTGAAAGAAAAACAAAACCAACAAGAGGGTGAATCTGTTCTTAATATATTTTAAAATATCTGGATAAGGAAATCCCAATGGATGGATAAACCATAAACTACTGTTTAAGATGTTAATGTGGAAGAAAGCATTACCAAGTGGGCAGGTTGTACTCACGGCACTCTCAGCTGTGCAGGTCTCCAAGTCAGCCACTGCTGAGCTGAAAAGAGTTTACCTGTACACTAGGTAAAGTGATGGAAAACTGGTGGTTCCTTCTAAATTTACCACGTTAGCTCTGTTAATCTAACAATTATTCTGTGTGCTATTTGATTTATTTGGAAGTCAGGGAGATGGAGTATTGGTGGAGACATGGACCTCCAGCATGGGTCTGGTAATATAGACATTAAATAAGTTAAGATGGAGAGATAAAACATTTAGAATAAGATATTGAATAGCAACAGGAGTGAAGCTTACTCTGCTGTCTAGTGGTTTGAGCTGGGACTTCTGCAGTGACGTTCTGTTTGCAACTGTCTTGGTTCAAAGCAATAATAGGTTCTGGGTGCCTGCATCTGTCTTATTCCCCATGGAGTTTCTTTCACTATTCTTGACAGACCAAACAGTTGAAAAAGATCTTTGATAGCATGAACTTCTACCTGATCTGTTGTTCCAAACATAGTTTTTGAATATCCTGAGCTAAATTACATTCATTTCTTCCTCAGCAAAGATCCTTTTGAAGATAAAAATCTATTTTTTAGTTTGTTCATCATAGAATAGAATGGTCTAAGTTGGAAAGGACCTTGGAGATCATCTAATCCACCTTCCCTGTCATGGGCAGGGACACCTCTCAACTAGATTGTTTTTATGAGTTTGTTTTCTCCGGGTTATTTGGCTTATAATTCATAAAGCGCCCTGAAACAATGAGTACTACTCAGCACACAGCAGAATCTCTGATAGCCCACTGATGGCTAGTAGGTCTTCTAAAACTGAATTTCACTGCAGAGATTCAGAGCTAGACAGTGTATCACAGTGACCGTCACGAGTTGATGCCAAACTCATCGCTAGTAAAACTCATCTGCCTTTATGTTTGCTCATACAGATTATAAATTTCATGGCTCCATAATATATGTAAAAGAAAAGTCCTTGTTAAAGATGAAGCACTGGCTGAATTGCTAGCATGCAGGTATAGCTGACCTCAGAACAAATTCCCATTAAATACTTCATTCATCTACCAAGAAACTATTCCAAACTTGGCCTAGAACATGATGATTTTTGAGCTTCACATTCAGGGAGAAGCTGTACTGTAGATTAGGACTAATTCAAAGCCGCCTTAAAATTCTCTTTTGCTTTTACCCACAGGCTAACTTGATTCTTCTTCCCTCTGGCCAGAATGCATGCCAGTGAGGGAAAAATTTATTCCCTGAAACCATGCTGCCTTCAGCAATTTCAAATAGCTCTAAATTATCTGTAAGTGTCTCATTTTTTATTGATATTTCTCCTTTAATATTACTGAGAGCATAGGTCTGCACTACTAATTTAGGGTTGTTTTTTCATAAATATCAGTTCTAAATTACTAACCCTGTTTGGAAACTTATAATTATTCAGATCATCAAGGATTAAGCAAGTATCAAAAGTTCTTGCGTTCTTTTCTCCTCAGTACTGGCTTGTAATTCACATGAATTTATAAAGCCTTGCAAACTTCAGATATTTTAATGGCCTGTCTGCTTTAGTGTTATCACAAAACCTTTTAACATTTCACCTTTGCATTCTTCAGGATGTGACCTTTAGCTTTCTCTGGAAGTACTAAGACAAGAATTAATTCTGCCTCTCCAAAAATTTCAGATTTGTCTGTCACCAGCATCCTACTTTTGTTCTATAATGGTCCTATTAATGTCTGTCTTGACAGTTTGCTTATTACAGACAGAATTTTAGAGTGTAGATGAGAGCACCTGAGAACAGCTCCACATACGCGTTCATTCAAGGTCAGACTTGAGGGGGCTCTGACCAACCTGATCTAATTCAAGACGTCCCTGCTCATGGCAGGGGGGTTGGACTATATGACTTTTGGAGATCCCTTCCAACCTAATGTATTCTTTGATTTTATGATCCTACGTCTAACAGTAGGAGGTACTCTCAGTAACCCATAGCAAATATGCAAGATGTTGCACAGTTCTGGTCTTCATGTAAGCACATTGTGCCTCTTGTTGCATGGCCCACATCATCATTTGGGTATTTATTTCTGAGCGTGAAAGAGTGATGCTGATCAGCCATTCTTGCAATGCCCCTTGACTAATGTCTTGAATTTTTTTCAGCCACATTTCCCCATTATCCTGGGGACTTTCACCCTTAGATCTTAATTTTCAGCTGTAAGAAAATAGTAGTGCCAGTATGGAACCAAATCTGGATATAACTCAATGTTTAAATCTCTCCCTTATTCCTTGCATTAGGCTGGTCATGTTTACGAGTTAAAAATGGAGACATTGCAAGTGTCATCTTTAATGCAGCAGTTAATGAAACATGACTTGTTCTTTTAAAATTCATTTCTTTATTGCTATATTCAGTTCATAATTTCCTTTATCTGTTATAGCCTGATAAAAAAATCCCTAACATACAAATTTTTCAAGATTTTCCTGTTCCCTTATTGGTTCTTTACATACCAGTTTTTCAGAAAGAAGACAGCTGACCAGCTGACTACACAAACAAAAATGAAAAAACACATCTCTGTTTAAAAGTATTATTAAAGAAAATATGCTGCGTAAATGAGAAGTTCCTTGTAACTTCTCCATTACACCATTTATCCCTTCTTCCTGTCTCCAAAGTCATCCTTTAATCCTTTTATATTTTCCTGAAATAAAAGCCTCAAAAGTTGCTGTAGTATGGGAAAGTGTCAGCTCAAATAACACATCTTCTTGGGATAGAGTAGTCTTTTTTTTTTCCTCTTCAGAGGAATATAATCTGGTGTTTTATTAATAATACAAGTTGTCTTCAGAAAGAGATCCTAAGGTAAAACTGAGCTTTATTTTCTGTTTTCAATTCCCTTTGTTAAAAAAAAGGTAAATTCCAGGATTCTGTCTGTCATCCAAGTAACCGAAATCTTACTTTTTTATACTTCACCACAATACCATCTACAGCTCTCCCCATCTTATCTAAATTTTATGTTTCTTACTCATGCATTATTCCTATAGTCTGGGCTGATTCATTTATAGTTTTTACTGTAATACTAAGGTTTTCTTGCATTTCTATTTTCTATTTCTTTCATTTCTGTTTCCCAGCTCCTTGTTTACATTAGCCAACTTGACTTTGTCCTTATATTTAAAGAGTACAGCAGTCCACTCGGAGGACTGTGATTCTGACTTAATACATCACAGTAGACCAATAGCATCTGCTTTCTGTCCTCCACTCATCAAATTGTTCAGAAATTAATCTGACTGTTATAGTAGGTAAACATATCAAAAACATGTACATGATTTTGGAGTACAGTTTGTATTCTCATAACTGATGAAGCTGTCAGGCCTAGATTTTTTTTGAAAGTATTAAGTGTCTAAATAGTTAGGTGGATTGGTGTTTTGACTGTGTCTAGGTGCCCAACTCACTGATTTCATCATGTTTTCAAAGTTTCCCCTAGTGATCTTTCAGATTGTTTGTTGGGCATTTAAACATTTTTCAAAACCCGGCTTTGAAAGCTGGGATTTCAGAGTTTGCTAAGGCATCTCTGAAAGTTTTACCAATTCTCTTTGGTTTAGTGACAAATCACTGCACAGCAGAATTACTTTGTTTAGCTACACCAAGAAACCTAATTAACTCCTGTGTCTTCTAAGAAACATTTAAAAAATAAATCATTGTTAATCCTATCCAACTTAACATCAGGTTTTACCTAAAAAATTTACTCTTAAATGCATCTTCCTCTGATCCATGTCTCTGTTCTCGATAATGAGTGCAGTATTTGAAGATTTTAAAAAAATAAATCTAACACATGTTATTATGCAGATCATGTCAAGAACACACTCTTTGACTGAATATTATCAGGAAATCAACCACTAAAGAAATAAATGATAGCACACATAGCAGTGAAAGTCTCAAAATAAAAATAAGATAATGATACATTAAAATAAAGATGCAGCAAGCCCCACAAAACAAATGGAGAAGTAAAGGCCACAGTTTGGGGTTTTTTTCCCTCTCAGGGAGGTTAGTGGTTCTTCAGGTTTGGCAGAAAAAGTACTACTGAGTGTGAGTGCACATCTAGGAAGTGAGGTTAGTGATAGGCAAATGAGTATTATGTGCTGATAATATGGAAACGAATTACAGAAGCTCTTCCGCAAGCGCAATCCATCTTGCTTTTTAAGTCCTCTGCAAGTTTATGCACGGCTGTTTATTAGGTCTTTCACCTGAAGAAAGGCAGTTTTCCCTGCTCCTTCCCATGACTCCTTTACTCGCATATTGACTGATGTCTATCCAGTGCTGGTTTATGCAGATGCTCTTTTTCTCGTATTGGGATGGAGAGAATAGATGAGACTAAAATAGGATTTTGAAAGTTAGCTTCACGACTGGAAAACTGGGTTTGTTTTGTTTTTCTTCACAAATTCCTATTTTGTGGAAGTGATTTACTTTCATTTGGTGGTAAATAAATGAAATAAAACAAAAAATTTTCAAATGTTTTGAGAAGTAGGGCAGAATAGAAGTAGATGGTCTTTCTACTGCCAAAGTGTACTGGATGACCTCAGCCTTCATCCAAGTTTTCAATTGAAGTTTTGTGGAGAGAAAGAGGTTTCAGTAAATGTCTTAACTTAGGTGAAACAGCATATTTTGCTAAAACTATGATTAGTTGAAAACGTCCTGGCTGGCTCTAGCAGGAACACAGAAATTATACCATGTTGTTAGGCTAGTTTGCAGTCTGCTGACTTCAGTATCCTTTTTATGTTGTTCAAGCATCTGCACAAGAAGTGTGCTGCTGCTTCGAGCTCACATCATCAGGAAAGCAAAGGAAGAAATTGCAGCTTCTCATCAGGTCCTTTCTTCTCCTGTCCTGCCAGGTGGCTGACTCTATTCTGCGGCTTCCAGGGATTTCTCTCTTTCTTTCCTGTGCTGCTGGCTGCTAATTGATCTCCTCCCTCCCAGCTTCTCCTCCTTTCTGTCCATTGGTCTCAAACGCTGATCCTGGGATCCCTTTCTGTGGGTCACCTGAAGCATCCAGCTACAATCCAGGCAGCGCTGTGTGCTTATCCTGCTCCCCTCACCCCAGGAACTGTTTTCTTCCACAACCCACATTCTGGAGATGCCTGGTGAAGCTCGGTGAAGGCTCTTCTCTTTCCCATATCTTGTTTTGAGCTCAGTCACTCCTATTCTCCAGGACTGTAACCACCGTTTCTGTCCAGGTGGCAAGGAATTTATCCTTCTCTTCATCTGTTCATATCCCATTTCTAAAAGCCACAGCTGGAGCTTGAAAGTGATAATTCGATCCACATGGCCAGCAGAGGAAGGTAAACTAAGAGCCAAAGCTCTTTGATACGTTTTTGAAAATCACATCACTTATAGCTTTGAGTACCCTGAGTGTGGACACTGCCTATCCCAGACAAATGCAGAAATCTGCTGTTAGATGACCCAGTGGGACCAAGGTGTCATTTCTTCCCAAAGCTGCAGAAACAAAATGTAGCACTTTCAACTGCAATGTCTAATTGTGAACATTCAAAGCATTAAATATTTTGACAGCTGGAGGAGAAAACATGTCCTGGAAATGTCCAGGATTGTTATCCATGAAGTGATGCAATGAGTATAAAATCTAGTTACTTTCATATAGAAAAAAAAAAATGAAACTTTACATTTCCTCACAGACTCTAAATATTTTCCCTTGGGAAGGGAAAAGGGCAAGTGAAAGAAACCCTTTCTAGATGGTTATTATGTAACGACAAACACTGTTATAGCCTCTCTATCTGTAGACTGATCTGAATAACACTCGAGCCAGACAAGACCTCCCCTGACTTTAAGGGTCTTTAGATGAGGCTCTCAATCATACAGAAAAGATAGCTTGGCATTTGCATGCAATAAATTACTCTCTCTTGACTTTATGCTGTTCCAATCTTCATCAACTTCCCTTGCACACATACACACATGCACAAAAGTGCTTGCACTGGCAATGAGCATGAAGAGGTTGGTCTGCATAAGGTCCTGCTTCCTCCTCTCCATTTCAGCACCAAAAGCAAATCAACAGGAGCATGGGCCAGTTTTCATCCAGAAACGATAGTGAGAAAAAGGACTTACACACTCGAGATAGCTAGAAATAAATTTACCGCAACCAGCTGCCCAAGTAGAGTAAGTACAACCCAGCCCCATGAGAGAGAGGATATTTAAACTTTGAGCATCTGATGCTGTGCCTTTGACTTACTTAACTGTGCTGCTTTGCTGAGTGGAAAATCTAGTTACTTGAATGTATAAAGAAAATGAAGACTTATATTTCATGACAGAATCTAAATAACATCTTATCTGTCCAAGTGAAAATCATGTCCATTACACTAGAATGGTTATGTACATCATCCTTCTAGTTTACATTGTTAGAGTGCTTTTACATCAAAGATGTCATTTTATCTTCCATCAGACATCCCAGGGTTTCTCGTGCAGCCTCTCTCTCCTCCCGCTGTGCCCTCACTGCTCATTGTTTTACTACTAGGTACTATGACATTGGAGCTATATTTTCTGAGCTGGTTTTCACAGGTTAGAGTAAAATATATTTATAACACAAGTAAATTCTTCACTTTAAACCATATAAAAGGTATTTCTTTATTCAGAAAACCATCCAGACTTAGAGCAGACGAGTATAATATTAGAAGCAAGGTTTCACCATAAAAGTTTTAAATGACATTTTAAGGCTTTTTAAATACAGTGTATCATTTTTGTGGCTCTGTAAATCACTAGCCTGTTAGAGGTCAAAAGATTATCACTTTGAGAAAGGTTTCATTCTTTATGAGGGAAACTGGTAAACCAAAGTTATATAAATAAGCTGTCTGCCCTGAGACTTAGTCATGTGGCAAAATATATCTTTGTTGTCAAATGCAGAGATGCTAATATAAAGACAGTATCAATTGTTTTCATGCCGTGTTCACAGATAGTAGCGTTTTGTTTATTGTGACAAAGTGAGGCTGGTGGATCATATATATCCTCAGTGTTCCTAACTCTTTATCCAGAATAATTCAGAATTTGCAGCAGACTACCTACTGTGGTGAGGTACATGTAAGAGGGAGGCGTTTGGCGAGTCAATAAACACCCATTCTACTCATTCAAAAATTCCTTGGTTTATATTTTTGACCTTAGGATAAGTATACACAGCATTTTAATAATATGATTCAAGTATTATTATCCTTCTATTTCTTACTCATATTTTCAATCTTTAGTTAGCCATGATGTAGGTTTATATTAAAATTACCAGTGTATCTGCAGAAATGTACGTATGTGTATATTTAAAAGAAGTTGGTTGTGAAATATGGTTCTCAAGTGTAAGTATACAAAGTTATTAACATGCTTCTATGTTGAACTCTAACAAAATTGTAATAAATTAACCTCAAGCATGGCAGCTTGGATCCTTGACTGTCCAACAGCTTCACCAGTCAGCAACACTACAATTAGGATTTAAGAATATGGAAAAGTAAGTGGCTGCAATTTGTAATGCAGAATTCTTTATGCTTTTAAAACTCCCTTTAAAACTCCAGAACTGGGTGAACGTAAATGCCTGACTCCTGCAAGTGTGTAGGCACATGAGTACAAGGAATCCTTTACTAGACAAAACACGTAGGCATTAATTTATATTTTTAGTCTTTTTTCATACGCTGGCGGCTTAATGCTGAAAGAAAGTTTGCATTATCTGAGTTGATAGCTAGCAGTCAAAGTTGTTCTCTTGTCTCTGTATCTTTCAGTGACTGGGAAACTGATTTATAACAATACATGGATGCACTGAATTAGAAAAGACAGTTTTAGAGCAGTGACATGTTTTTTTTTCCTGCAGTGCACACTCCACTGAGATACATCAAACAGGCTGTGGGAGAGCTGCATGTACTGGCAAAGGTTTTTCGCTTTCTCTTTCTCTCTCTTCCCTTCTCTACTCGTCCTTTTGCCTCCTCTAACTCCACCCGAGCGCTGCTCTGCCAGCCAGAGACCGAAGGGGAAGGGGTGAGGGTCTTACACTGCAGTTAAAAAAGGCACCGCAGCAACCCGTGAGCTGCAACCCCGGTTTCTGAATCGAACCGAGCCCATCAGCTCCGCAGCACGAACAGGTCTTACTGCTTCGAAGCTCTGTAATTCAAGATCTCATCCAAATTTCACTCTAAAGCAGCTCTAACTGACTGTAAAGTCTTACACCGAGGCTCGCTTTATTTCTGACATTTCCAGGAAAGATTGGGTGATTTCTCAGTGATACTTAAGTGTCCTAAACTGCTGTTTCAAAGATCGTTACCTGGAAAAAGTGTCCATGTGCATTTATAAATCTCACACCTGTTTGGCAGGCTGAGTCAAGGTCATTTGCAAACGAGACTTTATATGTAATTCTAACGACTTTATTTCATGAAGTTTCAGAGATGTTATTAAATAGCGCTAAGGTGTGTATTCAATTTGATTTCCAAACCTAGGATAATATTCCTTGCCTACACAGTTGCACTCGGAGCAGCTGAGGGAACTGGGACTGTTTAGCCTGGAGAAAAGGAGGCTGAGGGGGCAGACCTTATCGCTCTCTACAACTACGTGAAAGGAGGGCATAGGGAAGGTGGGGTCAGTCTCCCAAATAGAGAGTGGTAGAACAAGAGGAAATCATCTGCAGCTGAACCAGGGGAGATTTAGGTTGGATATTAGGAAAAAATTCTTCACTGAAAAGTTTATCAGACATTGGAACAGGATTCCTAGGGCAGTGGTGGATCCCCACCATCCCTGGAGGTATTTAAAAGCTGTGTAGATGTGGTGCTTATGGACATGGTTTAGTGATGGACTTGGCAGTGCTGGTTAGTGGTTACACTCTGATCTTTAAAGGTCTTTTCCAACCTCAACGACTCTGTGTTTCTATTCTGTATAGAATAAGAATGTCCTCTGCTGCTTTGGGTACTAAACACATTCCTACAATTGAACCATTTTCTCCCAGCTATTCCACTGTGTCCAGAATGCAAAAGGAAATGTCTTTTATACTTTTATAAACTTTCAAATCCCTTTCTAGCCAGAATTGCTTTTGCTAAGCAGAGATGAAGTAACAAAGAAAAAAAAATCATATAAAATGTCACGATAAGCATCTATCTGTAACAAGGTGAATCCAAATTGAATATAAAATGGGTAGTCCCTCCAGAAGGTCCTTATGGAATGCAGTTCTCTGATACAGACACAATTGTTACATTCAGGATAAACTTTGTCATAAATGTCTACCTGACTGGATGAATGAACTTGGCCTTTCTACATAAAAATATAGGTATAATGACAGAAGGAAATATCCCTTGGATCTGATCTGCTGCTGAGGTAACACCCTTTCATAACTTTGGAAACCCAATACCCTTGCTGGGGACTGCTAGTTAAAAATCACAAGATTTCTGAGCAAAATTTGGGCATAAACATTTGAAAAGAAAGATGACAGCTTCTGTTTGCCAAGGACAAAATTGGAGTTTCATAAAAAGGTAGTGAAAAATAACTTACAAAACAAAATTAACTTCATTGACTTCATTGTAATTTACAAATGTAACATTTTTCCTGATTTAAATATAATGCTGATTATATGCTTGTGTATATATGTATTCATATATACATATCTACAAAAAGGGTACTCATAATGGATTATCTTTTTTGTTAAAAAATTTACAAAATTGCAGAACCTGAAATTAAATGTGGTTTAGGTGACAAAGAGTATGCAGCGTTCAGAAATAACATTTAGATTCAGTCAAGCAACTGTGTTGAGAGTTTCATGACTAAAATCAAAATTGTTCAGGTCATTCAATATAATACTGTTCATACAATGAAACATCTAAAACTTAATTATAATAACAATAATAACAATAGATGATGATGATTATTATTATTACTACTACTACTACTGACGTTTGTTTGGGTTTCCACAATAATGAAAATAATTCACCATGAAATTTCAGATTTCATCAAAAAGCTGCTTTATAATAAAACATAACACAAAGTGTTAAGATCACACTGATTTATTGGAGAGGCTTCAACTTAATACCTTAACTACAAATGCGATCAATTTCAGCAAGGTATTTCAAGTCCTAATTTTTTGTTATATCTATTATATTTTTTTATTTTCTCATAAATTCTCTCCTTTTTTTCTTCTAGGAAGTAAAATGACGTTCTTCAAATCCAGAAGTTGTTCTTCACTCACTGTGGAGAACATTTCTCTGAGGAAATGATTGCTTTTTAATCTGCCATTCATCTCATCCACATCGGAACAAAGTGGATTTTCAGGTCAGATACCTCTCTTAAAAATCAATAAGGTGTCATTGAAAAGTTGAGTTTGGAAAGTATAGTAAAAATATATTTGTGTGACTTCTGTGTAAATGAGGTACTTGACGTGTGTACAGTATTGAGAGAAGTTTGAATACCTCTTCACCACCAGAATCCCAGAGGGTTCCTGGCTGGGTTGTACCCGTGACAAAAATGTATAAATGTATCCTTACTGAATTCACAGTTTTGCCAAGGAGAGGTGTAGGGTGTTTTTCTTTCAGGCAACTTATTCCTTGAGGTTGAATACATCCATGTACATAGAGAAATTGGGTTATACTCTATTAGGTTTTACAAAAAAAATATAACTGGCAAAAAGTAGACTTTCTAAAAGGCTACAGAAGTGCCACTGTGGGGCTGTAAGTGCCTGGGCAACGTGACCAAGATTCAGCTGTGTCGTGGGAGTTAGTTTTGAATCGTGATAATGAAAGCAGATTTTTCTGGAATTGATCTGGAGTATAAATAATTTATTTGTCAAAGGTAAAGCTTTTATAAATGAAAGGGAAAAAAAGTCTCCTGTTTTAATTTTAAAAGGAATCAATTATTATAATTGAGCTACAAAGACTGAGCTGGTAATTAAGGAGTTTTCACAAGTGGATCGCTCCAAAGACAAACATCAGGATGGCCAAGAAGGCATTGGGCTGCTTTGAGGATTTTTTTTTTCCCTATGAAGTATAAGCTTTATAAAGTAACTGCCCATTGCCAGGTTTAGCCATTATGTGGACTAAAGAGATGGGAACTGGCTACTGCCACTGAAGCATTAAATGTCCTTCATTCCTCCTGATCGTTTGTACTTGTTTGGCTGCAGCCAGCTTGTGAGGCATTTTGGCATCGAGGTTGTTTCCGCACTGTGGCATTTGTTTCTATTTGGCCAAAAAAACTTGCTCCAATTAAAGCTTGTTCCCTGGGTTTTCCACTGCTCATAAATGCAGCAATTCAGGAGTTGTTTAATGATGCATATTTTCAAAAAACATTGACTTATCAAATCTGATTTTATTTTTTGTGCCAGTTGGTTGATTGCGACATTTTCTGATCAAAACTAGGCTCCACACTAACACATTAAAGCAACTGCATTTCTATGAATATCTTAACTTCATGACTTTAAGCATCCTTCCTAAGATGAGGATCTGAAACATGTCTCCCATTTGAAAGACAAATTTTATTGGTATGTATATATTACAGGCTTATATGCTTATGTATAAGTATATCCACATAGAGCTGTAGACATGTTTCTCCACACAAATGTAAGATGAACTTTGATGTATTATACAGATAATTCTTATGTCACAGGCAGATCCTTGTGCAAAAAATATGACATAATTCTCATGCTCTGATAGATTTCACCCGCAAAGTAGTACGAATTCTTCACTCTTTTGAAGAAGAATTTCATGCTGCTAACAAAATATATGTAGTCTGGGTAAACTTATTTCCTGAGCTTCCTATCCTTGGCATACTGATTGACAAACCAAAAGCTTTCAAACAAAATATCTTTTTGACTTGTGGGCTCTTCCCAAATATTTCACTGCTCAAATCTTGCTCTTTTCCTGCTTTAAACTTTCGTAACTTGGATGGGAGTTAATGAGCCCCACATGTCCTGGCTCCCAGCATACGGTCCTCTGCATCAGCAGAACCACCCTGCTCCTCTGTGCAGGGTCATGAAAAATGACATCTTTCCTCAGTACCTCTTTTTTGTTGGTGTTTATACTCTGAGGACTATATTTGCCTGACAGCTGGCCCTGAAAAAGGTACACTGAATTCAGAACACAGCAAATTCCTCTGTAGCTATAAAGACAGTAGACAAAACAGCACTGCAGCATGCCGTTCTCTCTTCACTTCCCATGAAATATGATTCCAAGATGTAAGTTTTAGACTTGATAAAGCCTTCCACAGAAATTACTCATTTTATTAAAGGATCTATTCCCCTTTCCCCTAACAAAATTACATGGGAGAAAGCCCAAAGTGGAGCACCCACTTTGAACGGAGGTGGTTGTGTGGAATAATCAAAAATCCGTTTAATTTTAAAAAAGGTGTATGTGTGTAGATGTATGTACACACATAAATAAACTGTGTTTAAGGTGTCTCAGAAAACAAATCACAATAAGCAGAAGCAACTCATCTAATGAAACAAAAAAATAGAGTAAGAGATCTGAATAAAATATAATGATAATCATGGGGAAAGGAAAAGAAAATTTTCTCACATCTCAAAGACAGGACTACTATATAGACTTTTCATACAGATCTGCCATATGAAGGTGGATGTCCATATCTAGCTATGTAGGTACTTTCTGTTACTGCCATAGTAATTGCTTGTAGCCTTTGTGTGCCATAACATCCCTATAAGCTATATAACAGGATGTGATTCACTGAAGTAATTTAAAAAGAGATAGGCTAAGGCAATGGTCAGTGGCTTTAATTAAGAATTTTTTTTTTACTTAAATGAATATAGGAAAACTCATGCTGGATGTAAAGAAAAATCTAATTAATTGGGAAAGAAGTACTCCTTCTTAAGGACTATATAGCCAGCACAAACCACAAGCCAAACAAATGTAATCCTATTTCTTTCTCTCAGTCTGATTAGTCTGAAACAGAATCTTAAGGGTAATTTTCTTTGATCGTTGGATGATAACTGAGTGCATGAGACACTTCAGTATTAGTTTGATAAGGCAGATAGAACTAGTGAAAGAACTGCCTCAACCATCGCGTTTGGGAGCTGTTCCAGATCGTATCAGTTGCAAAATATGTGCACTATACTTGCCTGATGTAGCAAAGAGCAATGAGAAACAAAGCTCTGTCAAGGAAAACACTTAGGACTGAGAGATAACTTTAAGGCTGCATGTTTTCAGGCTTGGATTTGTTTGTCAGTCACTCACCACTGTAGTAAGTGGTAAAAATACTGTGAGAACCATTTTGCATAATAGCACACGGTCAGCCTCAGAAATGGTATAGGCCATGTAGTAAGGTAGACGTACCAACTGCTAAAAGGTAGGACTTTTTTCAGTTTTCAACAAGAAGTAACTGACTGGGAGAATTTCAGTTAGAAAGGATGACACAAAGGTAACATCACAGCACTTGTCTTGTAGCAAAGTCAGTCTGACTTTATAGGAATCATATGCAAATTTAAATAGGTCTTTAGTTCAGGACTGATTTTATTACACTTTTTTCCTCTTGGGGTAGTTATGATTCTTACTTTAAATATGCAGTGCATGCATTTGGTTTAAAATACACTAGGCTTTCATGGTTTTGCAATGTTAGGAAGAAAGCACATACAGTAAAATCCCTAAATGATAAAATTATTGTATTGTGCAAAGAGACTTTACAGTAGGTTAGTTGCCTTACAAAATACTAACAGTGTCAGAAAAGTGGTCTCTTTTCTATCTCTCAGTCTCCAGGTTTGTGTATCCATACAGTACCAAACCTGATAATCTCCAGGGTGCTCAGCTCCACGGAACTCATTTCATGATGCTTCCATTGTAGAAGACCTTTGGGAAAAAAAAAATTAACCATTTGTCTGTTGTGATTCTGGGTCATCATAAATTAAACACAGTAAAAAGAGATGAAGGCTAGTAATTTTTGAAGAGAAATAGCCCTGAATTGTCCGCCTCATTTCATAGATGAGTCATAAGACTATGGATATACTTCAGCTGAGAACAGAGATCAGTCATTTTGGTCTTGTTTCCACATGAATAGGGCTTATATAGGCTCCAGGGTGTATTTCTTTTTTTATTCCTGTAAAAAGGTGTATTCTTTCAGGGGAGTTATCGCTGTTAAACAGCAAACACATTTTCTGTGTTTCCCAGAAACGAACTAATTTATAAATAAAGGAGATTCTTTCAGTCGCACTCCCTTTATGGCAAATCAGATGTGAAGGTGGCCAACATGAGGATTCATGCACTGAAAAAGAGTTTATCTCCTTCTTATAATTCTGTTAAAAGGAGGGAATTCTGCTGCCCAGCTCTCGCTGGTGACAGCAGAATTTGGCCCGGTAGCAGATATTTTGGAAGATGGAATTTACAGAGTCACTTAATAGATACAATCCCAGTAATCCAGAAAGAAATTCCTTTCATCTGCAGCCTCCAGGTTTTCATCTTGCTGTATTTAACGGAAGGGTAGGAAAGAGACATCCCTTTACATTCTTCAAAGCCAGAGAGAGTCTAGTGAGCTCCATAAAGGAACAAATAAATCAAACTATCCCAGACTATTAGGTATTACTGAACTGAAATGAAGCTTGAGGAATAGTTGTGAGTGCTCGAAGTGCTAGTTCTGGATCATAACCGTGTTGAATTACCAATGGATCAGCTGCTTTTCATGTATGAATGTCGCTTGACCTGGGTGGAGAGCAGGAAGAGAATATGAACAGAACTTAGTTAAGAGGACACATAAACTATAACTTCCAAGAACTAAGCTCTTAAAATTTTATTGGCTGCAGATATGAGACATACATATGATCTCGGAGTTTCCTTTAAACTTGGTCCTAATTCAGTGATATGCACTTTGGTGGAAATTAAACCATTAAGTCATCTGTGCACATAGATACCTGAATCAACAGACTTCATCCTTCTTATGATCAGATCAACACATAAACTGGACTTCATCTTCATTATCTATAAACTAAAGCTGGTGTCAAAGTCAACCTAGGAAAAGGTTCTTTGACATCTCTAAAGGAGTTGATGTGATCCTTAAAGAAAATAATAATTAGGAAAAAGGTTTCAGCAGTTTAAAAAGCAAGCACTCTGGTATAGTTTCAAACTACAGTGGACCTGGAGAAATATATGCTGTTAGCTTTCAGAGTACATACATATTACTTCACTGACTTAAAACCAGTACAGGTGATTTGTCTAAAGTGATCATAAAACAAAGCTAACAACAAAAAACATCAAGCTTGTTAAAATGCCGAGGTTTTCTTAATGTCACTTGGATTTATACATTTTAGAATTCAAGTCACAAATCGTGAGGGATTTGTACTGTTAGATGTTGAACCATTCCCTTACCAAGGTACTCAATAATAAATAAATAAATTTCAACTATATTTTAGAAGCTATATAAAAAAATGAATGATTAAAAAATATGGGATGGCTAGAAGCACATTTCACAGCAATAATACTAAATATTGCCATGGAGCTTAACTTGTGTAACATTTAATCCTGATAGCAATATACCAAATCCATTTAGACTCTGACATTTATTTTTACCAAGTTTTCCTTTTATCTATATATCAAACTTCTGTAATGGAAATTATCCATATGCCATACTGTGTGTGCTTGATTTATTCTACATTTGCTTAATAGCTTCATTTTGTGATAGAAGTCTTTTGTTTTCTCTTTCACAGACCAAAACCTTAATAGCACAGATGCCCTAAGAAAAGTCATCCACAAGCAAAAATTATAAATACTTGAAAACTGCAAAAGCAGCTTATCGAGATTCATTACAAAGTTCTTTTTTACTGAACTCCTTGTTTATCTACAAATGTTATATGTGCATAAATGCATACAAATACATACGTATGTTTGTATTTAAAACACCTATAATTTGTTGAAAACTCTACACAGTTATATTTGGAAAGTATGTGTGTCAGTTTACGCTTAGAGTTCCCGTCACCTTAGTTATTGCTATTCACTGTTTTAGTGAATTTATGAAAAAGAAATGCCAGCTGCCTCGTTATATCATACTGAAATGTTCCAGGATCTGACATAGATGTTTTGCTCCACAAGAATTAGGGGAAAAAATGTGGGTGTACCCTTATTTATGTAGCCTAGTCTGGTGAGAGAATGCATTCCAGTAAGTTAAGGTTATTTTGGAATGGTCTTGCATGTTTATTTTAATTGATGTCTGATTGAAACAAAAATCTTTCTGATGGATGAAAACTTTCTTCAGATGGCTCCAGGAAAATAGAGCATATACCTTTGTTTTATTTACTATACACTTTGTATCTTTCTGCTGGCTATAAAAAAGTTAAACCTTACAGTACGAAAGCAACAGAACTCTTTCATTTGAACTAATGGATTTCTAATGAATTTTATGAATGCTAATATGTCCACAATACATTTCATACAGTTAAGACATAATGCACTGCTTGTAAAATGGGCCTGTGTAAATTAACTTTGAAGGGCGCCTGTGTTAGTCTTTCACCCATTAATTGCACGATGTGAACCCCCACAGCAGCTGATTTAAGAGCTCACCCCGGCTGATTCTTGCTGGTGGAACTTTGCCAAAATGATTACATCAACTTCCAGCAAACCACATGTGCATGACAACAGTCAGCAAACAATTACTTAAAACCCTATAATATAATTTGTAATTTGACATAATAGACTCTTCTTTCAGCATTGGCATTTCCATGACAAAGCCGGGGGAATTGGGGCAATTCTGCAAACAAGCCAGGGCTCCCGACATCATCGAGAGGTGGCTCCTCGTCGTCCCTCTCCTCCGTGATCTGGGCTCACACAGCTCCCTGTACTGCCTGCAACCTGGGAATAAAAACCCGACAGTCCTCATTTTGGGAAGCTCACTAAAATACCACCATTTCTTCCCTTTTAGCCCTAAGCAATGCCCAATTTACATTTTGTCTTAACGAGACAGGGAGGGGGTTGAGGGAAATAAACTTACGGTAATGATTTATGGAAACAATAACAGTGCCTTGAGTTTTAAAAACATCTGAAAGCAAATGTCATGCCCCTGCTTCGTCCCCAGCTCTGTGTGATATTTTCCATCCTCCTGTGTTACAGAGACCTAGTAAAGGCTGAGTCTCAGGAAAGGCATGTTGTGGTAAATATGTTGCTGCTTTAATCTAATATTCTTCAGTAGGGTCACAAATCGCTATCTATGCAACGTTTGAAAACCGCAAGATTATCAAAGATTCAGGCCTTGAAGCCCTTCTGTTTTCTTTGTTCAGAGATCCTTGATGTATATTCAGGAGATAGATTGGTTTAAATTTTCTCTCTCTTTCTCCATGCCCTCCTCTCTGCTTTTAGCTGAGTGATTTATTTGAAAAATGTGAGAATTCTCTAATTTTCTGTTTATGGGCCAAGGGTTCTTTGTACCAGTAAAAAGACAGAAGGCCAGGAAGGAGGAATTATGCAGCATCTATTGTAAGGAAATGTAAAATAATTGCAGTTTTATGTGGGGCAAGGACACTTAGAGGAATGTGAAGCCTTTATCTGCAGATAGATGCTAACATTTTGTTTAGGCTGTGGCTGCCCGAGCAAGATGTCAGTAAGCTCCTATTTTCTGTGACAATGTAAGGAGCAGAAGTCTCACTTTTTAGTCTGGTTTCCCAATTAACTCAAAGGTGAAAAATTGATGTTTTCCACAGATAAAGAAAAGGAAAGTTTGCCAGAAGTTTGCAAGTGGTTGGGGGTGTGGAAGGACAAGAGTAATCCTGTGTAATACCTCCTGAATCATGGAAAAGGTTTATAAAGCTACTTACAAAAAGCATCTAATAACATAAACCCAGAAAATGTGGTTTTCAGGAATTAAGTGACTTACACAGAAGGGAAAAGAGCCATCACTGTGAATGCTGGAAGTTTTATCAGTGGCGCTATATGCAAGGCAGTTGATTTTAGGCTGTTAGCAGCGATTATGTCAATTTGCTCTTCCTTCCCTGAGTGTTTCTCTGCGTGATCTGTTTTCACAGCCCCTTGGCCCAGACTCAGAGGCAGAAGAACCCGTACGTTCAGATGAATGGTAATGAGCATTGTCAGAGAGGCAAGAAAATTGAGTCCCCGCTCTGGCTGCCTGGCCGAGAGCTGCAGGAGCTAATTGTGTCAATGGTAATGAGACCAAGCAGGCAGCAGATGCTCACGTGCCTTTACAATCCAAATCCCACCAACAAATTCCTCCCACAGAAACTTTGAGGGACGTCTTGGCACCCTGGAGATGGTGATAGACCCGGTCCCAGCCACATGCCACCTGCTAGAGCCATTGTTTAAAAAAGAAGGAGGGAAAAAAAGCCTATTATGATAACAAAGTTGTTTGCTGTCTCTTGCAATGACTTTACGGGCATCCGTTTAACCATACTGCAGCTATTGAAAAAAAAAAAAAAGAGGAACATCTGATTCTTTAAAGAGAAACATTTGTATTGAGCACTGTTAACAACTTACTTGGGAAGCCGGATGTTCAGTATATATTACATATTCTGCTGATAAACCATGCCTGCTTTTTTCCCACTACAGCTCCCACTGAGCCTGCTTCCTACAGCAGGTTTATATTTCCACATGTTTTCCCATGACATTGAAGCAGGGAGCAATTTTTTTTCCTCTTTTTTTTCCCAGGAAAAGCCAAGAATAAAAAAACTGCAGATACCCATGTGGAGTGCTGTATAAATATTTACTGTAAATGAAAATAAACAACACATTTGGTCCTTATTCACAAAGCAAGCTGAGTGGTGAATTGAGCCCCAGGTTTTGAAGAGAGCAAGGCGAGTAAAGGTCCCCTAATGACAGTCCTTTGTAATGCCAGCTTGCAAAATGCTGCAGCAGAGACAGGTTCAGATCCTTCCAGGAAACGTCTGCCCAAGAGCATCTATTTCTGGAGAAATCTGATCAAGCATCCTTTCTTGCCTTAAGACTTTGTGCCCAGCTTTGTACTCCTGTGAGGCTCACGCTCTTCAAGACAATTTAAACTCACCCTGAGGCTGCTCAAAGTCCTTCTGTGGATTGTGTGGGTTCCCATCAGCCTCGGGGTCAGGAGAAGATAAATATGTCTTAAAAACTCCAGAGCTGCCCCTGGCTCCACGTTGGCTGCACCCAGCCGAGCTCTGGCTCTGCTGAAGATGACGGACCCTTTCACTTCACGAAAGCGTCCGATGGCCTTAGAGCACGTTGGTCACACAAACAGCTGCCGGCAGCGGGTACATTTGAGTGGATCTGGATCATTTGGCTTAGGCTGTCAGTGGAAGATTGAACACATGCTTTGTCTGGTCTGAAGACACTTGAAACAGCGATTATGCTCCTTTTTTTAAACTCCCAGGGGGCACTGGAGAAAGTTACAGTTCCATGAAAATCTTGGGTTGAGCTGGTATTTTGACAAAGTATATATTGCAGCCCTGACTTAAATTCACATCTACACCAAACTTCAAACTCTTCCTTTACAGAAAGCCCACTCCTGTGAAGCAAAGAAGTATCACAAATGCAGCTGCTCCTTCTGCTCTGTATAAAGTATGAGTGGCCTTGAAAATACCACCACGCCCCACTTAGTGTCTTGCAGGCTGTAAGAGAAAGACGCTTGTCAAAGAATAGCAACCTAAGACACAGGAAGCCTTTCAAACTTAAGCATGTAAAATATTTCAAATTTTGGTGCATGCAGTATATTAATTTGTTAACATCAGGAGTAGAACCAAGTGTAGGAAATCTCATGCAAGTGCACCAGTGTGTAAGACTGAAAAACAGTAAGTGCACCTCAGGCAAAGAGCATGGATGTTTTCTGGGGAAAAGAGGTCTCTGACTGCACTGACACCATTCCAGCCCGATGGTGGCTGCATGAGGAGGGGACAGGAGTGACAGAGCATCTTTGTTCCTCAAGTTCTGCTTTGCATGAACCAAAGGTTATAGCTGCTGACACACCTGGCTCTCCTCATTATTTGTATTTGTAGTGATAGAGATAGAAAGAAGGGACAAAACCGACGCATTAGGAAATGGGCAGTTGTGTCCGTCGTACATCAGCGGGACACAGCTGGTTTTAGGTGGATTTGTGAGAAAGTGGAACAGGGCCACACAGTGTTAGCCCTGTTGTCTTTGGTGTGCTGGGAGAGAAGCGTGCCCAGTCATGACAGTGGCTTTTTATCCCAAGCAAATATAGTACCCAAAACCTCATTTTGCTGAAGTGCATATATTGCTCTTAAAGGCAATTTGGGGTAAATGGCTATCAAATAGACGTATTTTACTTCATGGTTTACAAGGAAATAACTGAACAAAATGCCAAATGCATTAGAGTCATCAGCCAATAGAATTTCCACTATATACTGCTCCATACTAACTAAACCTCAAAATAATTCAAAAGTATTGGGTGATATATAACAGGCATTTGGGTTTAATAGAGATTTTGTAAACTGTAAGTCTCAAATGTTTATCTCTTTTGCACTTGGTAAAACTTTGAGAGATAAATGTTTTATTGGTTCAGAAAGAGACTTAATATCTAGCTACAGTGCTTACCATGCATGGAACATGTACGAGTTTAACTCGCTATTATACACACAGTTCTGCATTGCAAAACTGCCATGGAAATTTACTCATGTAGTAGAAAATCTGATCCCCTGGCCTTTGCCACGATGATTGATGATAATGTCTAATTCTGAACTCACTTATCAAAAAAAAAAATTACCACCCATCAGCAGGGGTATAGAATTTTGTTGTTTGATGTTTTTTAATGAATATCTTAAGCAAGTTGAAAAAGTCAAAATTATAGATCAGAACTCAGAACTAAATTTCTCTGCTTATTACTATTTCCAGGTGCCCGGCCTTTTGTTCCGGGTCTTTGACTGGCCATTTTTCGGGGCAGGAAGATACTTTTTACTGATTTGGCTGTTACCTTTGCCCAGTGTTTTCCTGTTGTCTCCAAGGTGGCAGAGAATGCTGCTGAGAGTGCTCTGACTGGTGAAAGAAACTGTAAGGCAGGGTATCTTCCAGCAGGGTTACTTTAAGGTATAGGTATAAGTGTATATAGTTAAGGTACAGTTTTTGTGAAGGTGATGATTGATTGTATCAAGTGGATTTTTTTGCTTTTCTCGTTTGCCTGACTCCGTTTTAGCTCATAATTTCTCTGCTTGTTCAGTTGAGCTAGGTAACTGATGCCTGAGGGAGGTGCACTGCTTAGTATTCCACAGATTAAAATGTATGTGCTACCTAATGTATTTGGGCTTAATTAAGATGACTGTGATGTAGAGGTCATATGTGATAATCCAATGGCCCATTCTGCATAAAGTAATCCAGCTGCTGATGTGCCTCAGCTCTGAAAAAGGTATCAGGTAAAAACACAACTGATGAGACAGTAAATTCAACAAATGCAGCATTAATTTGTGATGCGTTCTGTAATATGGTTGTCTGTGCAGAAAATCAGACTGAAACGTCAGCCTCCTTTCCTCCACGCTACAGCATCACATCGCCTTTTCATCAGCTTGTTTGTGGGTCCAAGAGGGAGTATAAAACTCTCGTTTGCGTACAAGGATACTCAGTTTGCACTCTTACTGCAACAGACTGGAAGGGACCAGGGAGAGATCTGTCTTGAGTTTTACTTTGGGAAACAAGCATGTTGAAAAGGGATGCAGAGGGAGGAAGAAAGACAAGAAGAGGGAGAGAGGAAGCCCCCCAGTTTTGTCAGTCACTGTGATGAAAATGTTCTTTTAGAACACGCTTCTGACTTAGGAAGACTTGTCTTTCACATTCATTACACAGGTGTCAAATCAAATTTTATATTGCTATGTCTTGTGCACTGGAGCATAGTGCATATGACATTTTGTAACATGATGCAACGTAAGGCAATAAATCATACTGAAAGTGAATAAAACCAATGAATGAACCAAATGGCACTGTGCTAATTTTGCTTGCTTCTGTCAATGTCAAGTAAATTATTTTCTTTCTCCCTTGTCCCTGCTGAGGGAATATTTCTCAATATAGTTCTTCAAAGTAAAACTCTCTGTCACCTAAGTTTTGCATATATACTGTGCATCTAGGGGCTCAGTAACTATTAGAAGAAAATATGTGCTTGAGAGCTCAATAAAAATCATCGGAGAAACAGACTGCAACGTATATCGACCACATAAATAAACCTACTTTCAGCTAAGTGAAAAATTAATTAATCTGCTCTGCAGCTGTGGTTTCTGAAGCGGGACCGTCGGCACATGGAAGCACTATTCAGAGTCGTTTTGTTGTTGTGGTTTTTTTTTTCCTCAGGTACATCACTGAAGAACTGGAAAGCAACTTTTGAGAAGAACGTCATGATGAGTAGACCCATGTTAGGTGAGAATAACCGAGCCGACTCTGCAGGAGGCCAGCAGCACTCTGCTCACGTGCCTAACAGCGTCCACAAGAAATATCTGCCGGCTGCACGTGGGACTCCTCTTTTCCTTTGTAAGGGAAGGCTGCCATGTCAAAGGTGGGCTGGAGTTTAAGAGACTTTCAGACAAAACCTTTTCACTGGGTGCCGGAGGAATCAGCCTTGGGAGTGCTGTGATCTCTCCTGAACACCCCCCAGAACTGTCACTTTTAGAGGTGCCCTGCACTTAGTATTGCGGTGGCTAAACAAAAAAAAACCCACCAAGATGTGTTCCTCCTCACTTGTAGGTTCAAATGAATGTCAGAAAAAAAAAACCAAGACTTTTCCATCACTTGAGTTCCTAATTCACTGTATCATGATTACAAGTGAAAATAGTCGCAAGACGGCGGGGACTTGAGTGCTAATATTATGTATAACCTGACTGGTGAAGCTGCAAAATGAAAAGTAAATTTAAAAGGAGGGGGGAAAGGAGAAAAGAGATGTTGTAATTCTTATCTGTAGGCATCCTGCTATCTATTAATACACAGAGTATGTCTCTGAGAAAGACCCATATGATGAAGTAGAATTTCTGTTTGGAAAGTGATAAAAATTATGTAAAGCAAATTCTGCATATCTCAATGTACTAAACAGTTACTTGCAAGAACACGTTATCATTTAAGAGTGTATATATAACTTTTTAGTTTTTAAGCAGTGAAATTATTTTTACTATGAATTATTCATCTGCTGTACTCATCATGTAAAGGGGCAGTTACTTCATCAACAAAATACTTTTTATTGACACTAAGAACAGCATTTAATTGAACCTATTTCCCCAATTATCGTCAGAAAGGAGTTTACACTGGTGTTTTGGAAAAATGTTTTAGGAAGATTTATCAGAGCTGCAAAAAAAGCTGTCCATGAACTAATGGAATTAGATTACCTTTGAATTCTCTCCACCAGAACTTAGAATGGCCACTAATTCCTTTCTTTGCTCTTTTGGTGTTTGCAAAGGGGTTCACTAAAGCCTGAATTGATATAATTATTGGCTTGGATTGTTAGAGATTTAGGCCAGATGGCTATGGGTTTCTAAAGTCCCAGTTGCTTGTGTTAGTTTTTCTAGTTTGCCTATAGGGTTTGGGGATCAGCAATTTGAAAGGGCTGCAAACTTGTAAAACAGTATTATTCATGGGGGCAGAATGTTCATCAGCGTGACCCAGTACTAAATACATTCATTATGGGCATTTCTATTCTGCACAATTTGACACACGGCGCTGGTTTGTGGAAAAAAAAAAAAAAAAGAGACAATGGCTTATAAAATGCTTTTGAATGCTTAAAAAGAAGGAGAGTTCACGCTGAGCCTCCTCGGCTTTCTTTTTCAGCAAGAACCTTCTTAGTGACTTTGGCTGAGCTCTGCCGAGACTAAGTAAATCAGGAAAATCAGAGATTTACTTTTTACGTTTTTTGGACATGGAGGGAATATAAGAAAGGAAAGAGCAGTAAGAGAGACTGATGGTATGATTATGGGCAACACTGATAAACATGTGGTCACTGTTAGCAGAAAAGCCATGAAAGGCATGGTGAGACCATGGCTAAAATGTCAAACTTAAAAAGCAAATGTAAAAAAAAAAAGGAGGAAATAGGAATCATATCATAAATAGTCACAATCCAAGTGAGAAGAATACGTCAGCTTCTGTGACCTGGCTGCAGCCTGAAGCGCACGTAATGATCTACAGCGTTTCTGGTGTACGCAAAATACACGATGGCCTTAGTCACAAGATATTTTATGTGTGTGTGTGCCAATGTGTTGCAGTGTAAACAAGAAAGCAGTTTCCAGCAACAGCAGAGAGGCAAGGAGTTTGCCACTTCCCGAACACTTAAATCTATCTTATGGCTTCTTTTTCTTTCAGACGCTTGGCTTGTAGAAGGTGTGTACTTGGCACACATTGTCATGGTTGAAGCACGAAGCGCTTTCTCAACCCAGATGAAAAAAGATCTCCCGAAAAACCCCAAATGGAAAAGCGCAGGGACGCGCTGAGACACAAATGCGCTCACAGGAGAGCCCAGCTCGGGCAAACGCAGCTCGAAACGCTGCAGGAGGGAAGGACAGGGCTGTGACCTGGAAAGGAGGCGGGAGAGGTTTTCAGGGCGCAGCTGTTGGGGACAAGCAGGTAAAAGAGCAGCG